>NW_026729436.1:0-73861 GCF_030272615.1 Cryptomeria japonica | reverse complement strand
ATCTTGTTGGCTATTGGATCTGTACTTATATTAAGTATCAGAACTATCAATTTGTATCAGAGCTTTGGACTTCGAAAGGAAAGTTTAAAGGCACTTTGGTTAAAGATCCAAAGATGTATAAGAGGGATGCATCAAAGTTGAACAAGTCAACTTTCTCTACATGGCAGAAAAGGATGAAGTTACATCTATCAAGAGTTGGAGAATATGATGTATACTATCTAGAGAATGATTTTGTCACACCGAGCACCTATCTATTGACTATGGAAGAGATAAAGGCAAAGCAAGAACATATTCAAGCAATGATTGAAATAACATCTGCATGGACTAATTCAGAGTTTAATGATCTAGAAGGCTGCAATGATGCAAAGGCAATGTGGAATAAGCTCATATCAGTATATGGAAGAGATGAACATGTTCAAAGAGAAAAAGTAGACAGTTTAAGAGGACAACTTGAATCTATGAGGATGAATGAAGGTGAAAACATAACTCAGTACAGTACAAGACTAAAGGAGATTGTCAATCAAATCAAAGGAGTAGGTGGAACTATTGAAGAAAAAGATATAACAAGTAAGTTGTTAAGAACCCTTCTACCAACTTATACAATCCAAGTCTTAGCAATCAATGAATTGAGGTTTGTACCTAATATGCCAGTTTCCTTGGATGCTACTATTGGTAAGCTACATGCATTTGAGTTATGTAATTTTGATAATAGTGGATCCTCGGTAAATAAAGTTGAATCCGCATTGAGTTCTTTTCATCTTGATGAATCTAATGATTACAATGAAAGAAAGTATAAGTACTCTAAAGGAGATCACAGTGGAGCAAGTGAAAGATTTCAGAAGAACATGGAAGTAGTACACAAACTGTATGAAGAAATCAGAAAGCAAGAAGAGTTTGAAGCACTATTAGCCAAAAGGTTACCGAGAGGCAAAGGTAAGTATAAAGGAAAACTACCTTTGAAATGTTTCAATTGTGATAAGATTGGATATATGGATTCTAACTGTCCTAACAAAGATTTTACTGAAAAGAAAGATTACCGAGATGATAGCTAGAAATATAACCATTGCAAAGGACACCGAGACTTCAGAAGAAGAGATAGAAAGACATGCTTAATAGTTGATGAAGAATCTAATGATGATAAATCAGATGAGACTGATACAGAGGAAGTTGTTTATGTGGCTATCAAGGATGGATCAAATGAAGAAAGGTATGAAGAAAAATCCCTAATATCTCACATAAACACTAATGATTCTTGGATTATAGATAGTGGATGCTCACATTATATGACAGGAGATAAACACAAGTTTGTTATGTTAGAAGATTATGATGGAGGCTATGTTAGATTTGGTAATGATGCACCATGTCCAGTAAGAGGTAAAGGATCTATAACACTTCTTGATAATGCAAGATGCAATGATGTCTATTGGGTTGAAGGTTTGAAATACAATTTGTTGAGTGTATCACAGCTAAACAACACAGGTTACCGAATAGAATTTCAGAAAGGAATTGTCAAAGTTCATGACAAGAATGGAAAGTTAGCTGCTATCGGGATACAAACAAAAGGTAATACATTTCACCTTGACTCAACTCAAAATAAGTGTTTGCATGCAAAGATTGATGATACCTGGCTATGGCATAAGAGGTTTTGTCATGAAAATTTTGATAACTTGATCAAGATAAGTAAGAAGCATAGAGTAAGAGGTCTACCAAGTCTTGAAAAACCTGAGAATGCTATGTGTCAAGGATGCCAGATGGGTAAGATGACAAGATCAATCTTTACAATTAAGTCTTACACTTCTAAGGGAATTTTAGATCTAGTGCACACTGATCTTTGTGGTCCTATGAAAGTTCAAAGTTATTATGGTGATAAGTATTTCATATTATTTGTTGATGACTATTCAAGGATGATGTCAGTAATGTTTTTAAAAGAAAAATCAGAAGCTTTTCAAATGTTTAAATGGTACAAGGAAAGAGTTGAAAATTAAACAGGAAGACAACTGAAATGTCTTAGATCAGATAGAGAAGGAGAGTTCACATCTGATGAATTCAACTTATTCTGCAATGATCATGGTATTAAAAGACAAGTCTCTACACTGAGAACTCCACAACAGAATGGAATAGCTAAAAGAAGAAATAGATCTATTGTGGATTGTGCTAGAACACTGATGATTGAGAAGAAGGTGCCACAAACATTTTGGAGAGAAGTAATAAGCACAGCTATTTACAACTTGAACCAAGTTCAATTGAAGAAAGGTACTTTGAAGACACCATATGAGATCTGGTATGATAAGAAACCTAATGTTAGTTATTTTAAAATCTTTGGAAGTAGATGCTATGTTAATAAAGATGATAGAAATGGCAAGTTTGATAAGAAAAGTGAAGAAGGAACATTTCTAGGTTATTCTTCTAGAAGCAAAGCATTTAAATGTCTAATCAAATCATCTAACAAAATAGTAGAAAGTGCAAATGTGAAAATTGATGAATTTACAGAAAAAAATGTTGAACGAAATTCCAAAGAACCAAAAGACTATGATGAATTTGTCTATGTGCAATCGAGAAGTCCTACTGAGAAAACTGTTGAAGAAAATGAAGAAAATATCTAGTTACCGAGTGATGAAGAAGATCATACAGAGCCTACCGAGCATGTATTAGCCAAGTATGCCAGAAGACATCATGCACCAAGTCAGATTATAGGAGATAAGGATGATCCAATGATGACAAGGAACAAACTGAGACAGAACACATGTTTGATATCTGAATTTGAACCAAGAATAGTAAAAGAGGCATTTAACAATGAAGATTGGGTAAATGCTATGACAGAAGAGATTGATCAAATAAAGAAGAATGACACATGGACACTAATGCCAAGACCAAAGGACAAAACTGTAATCAGTACAAAGTGAATTTTTAGAAACAAGCTAAATGAAAAAGGGGAGGTCATTTGAAACAAAGCAAGATTAGTTTGCAAAGGTTATGCATAAGAAGAAGGAATTGATTATGGTGAAACTTTTGCACCTGTTGCTAGACTTGAAGGAGTAAGAACATTATTGGCCTATGCTGCTTTCAAGAACTTCAAGATATATCAAAATGATGTCAAATCTGCATTTTTGAATGGAATATTAGAGGAAGAAGTTTTGATTGAACAACCTAAAGGATTTGTTGAAGACAATAATAAAGATCAGTTATGTAAGTTGAACAAAGCTTTATATGGTTTGAAACAAGCACCAAGAGCATGGTATGAAAGATTGCACTCTTATTTGATTAAGATTGGTTTTATAAGGACAAATGAAAACAATAACATGTACATGAAGAATGATGAAAATGGAATACTGATCTCAGCCATATTTGTTGATGATATTATATTTTGTGGAAATGACTCTTTATGCAAGAACTTTGGAAATGAAATGAGCAAAGAATTTGAGATGTGATTAGTTGGTGAGATAAATTATTTTATAGGTCTACAAATACTGCAAATGAAAAATGAGATTTTCATTACTCAATCCAAGTACATAGAGGAAATCTTGAATAAATTTGGAATGGATGATTCAAAACCAGTAAGTACTCCTATGACTACCAACTGTAAATTATCAAAGAATGATGAATCTGCATCTGTTGATGAGACACTCTACTGATCCATGATTGGAAAACTACAATATGTTGTTCGCAGTAGACCAGACATAGCACATGTAGTAGGTATAGTTGCAAGATTCTTTGTAGATCCTAACGAAACACACATGACAACAATCAAAAGAATATTTAGATACTTGAAAGGCACAGAGGATTATGACTTAGTATATCAGAAAGGAAATGATTTTGATTTAAAAGTTGATACTGATGCTGATTGGGCAGGCAACATTGATGACAGAAAAAGCACAAGTGGTGGAGCTTTCTTTTTAGGAGAAAGACTAGTGAGCTGGCTTAGCAAGAAACAAGGATGTATTTCACAGTCAATAGCAGAAGCTGAATACATTGATGTAGCATTGAATTGTACCAACATTGCATGGATCAAACAACTATTGTAAGGTATAAATGAGAAAGTTATCAAGCTAGTAACTATATTCTGTGACAATACTAGTGTCATTAATATTTCAAAAAATCCTGTTATGCACTCTAAGACAAATAATATATCTATCAAATATCATTATCTTAGAGAAGAAGCTCAAGAGAAGAAAGTGGTGTTGGAATATGTTAGCACAATGGAGAAAATAGTAGACATCTTCACCAAGCCACTACCAAAGGACACTTTTGAATATCTCAAAAGTAAGTTAGGGGTCCTACCCCTATCTTCTACTCACTGACTGAGTTTGGTGAAAGCATCAATCCGATGACTCTATTAAATATCTTTTTGGGAGTTGATGCTGAGTTATACACTTTAGGATGTTTTCTAAAAGTGTACCAGAATTAATACTGGAAATAATATAGAGAATATTACAGGGAATAGGAATTGAAGACAAATGCTCTAACCAAGACTCAGTGGATACACAACAGCAAGAAATAACTTCTTAAAGAAACAAATTATTTTTTAGTTCTTTTCTTTTTGGCATTGTTGTCAAAGGGGGAGAATACCTATGAAAGGGGAGAATAGCAGACTACAGATTGGAAAGAAGATTGAGAAAACAAGAGAAGTCTAATATTAGTATGGGGGAGAGCATTTTAGTATTTCAGAATCACAACAATCCAAATCTATCAAGGTCAAATCAATTGGTTTTACCATCAATGCCAAAGGGGGAGATTGTTGGTAATATTGCATTATAACAGATAATGAAAGATTGTTGGCATTTCAATAAGGATATTGAGAAGGTTGTTGATGATTATGGATATAACTGATTAAAGATGTTTTACTATCTTGATATTATTATTTTTTCATTGATGTCAAGAAATTGATTTTCTAATTCAGTATGATGTTGCCATATCTTGAGAAGTATGATATGAAGATTATGAAGAAGTCGGTAAAAGACATAGGAAAGAATATGATGAATAAAGGGATGAATAAGGTATTCAATGGGCAACTGCTACCGAGTCAGGTAATGATGAGATCAAGATGTTTTAGATTTTTTTAACATCATACATATGTTGTAAAATGTAAAGGTTAATACTATATTATCTTATCAACCAAAAAACCTAGTCGGTAAACCCTAAGGTTATCGCTACCGGTTAATGAAGGCAAAATGTCTACCGAGTGAAGCTTAGTATTCATCGAGTTGTTACCGAGTTGTAATCGAGCCATAACAGAAAGCATTAAATGTTTACATGTGGTATTTAATGAAAGAATCTAATAAGCTAGAGCAGATCAATGATTAGTAAGTCATGGAAGAACTTTGTTAATGAATCTAAGGCAATGGAAAGTCGACATAAAGATCTACAGCTTAGATTGAACTGCAATACCCTAGCACAAGTTCCAAGACTATTATGCAAGCTCCAAGGTAGGGTAAAATGTTTCTAGATTGAAAGATGCATTGAACTTGGACAAGATTGAAGATCTAATGGCTATGATTGATCATGGGAAATGTGATCAAGGAGATTAAGCGATTACCTAATTGTTTATAAATAGGAAACTGTTGATAAACAATGTATGCGGGCAAGTGTATGCATAGGGATGCTACATAATGATTAGCGAGCACAAAAGCTTGAAGACCTGTTAGAATAACAAAGTATAGAAGTCCAACAGATAGACAAGATTAGTTCTATGTCTAGATTGTATTAAACAAATAAGAATCTGCTTTAGCATTTTAGATGTGAAGTTGCAGATAGATTTTTATTACTGTTATTTTGTGAAAGTGACAGAAAATCTCTTAACCGAGTGGACTTAACATTCTTATATGTAAATCCTCTAGCAAGGTGACATTTTGATTGAGTGTTTTAAATCCTTTGACAAGGTCACTTCTAACAAAGTGAAGATCCTAACAGATCTGAGGGAAATCCCTTAACTGGGTCACATCTAGCAATGTATTTGTAATCTTTAATAGGATTTTATTTTAACCAAGCATACTTTAGAAGAGTATATTTCTTAGTGGGTCGGAAATCCCACAATGGTTTTTCCCTATTTGGGTTTCCATGTTAAATCTGGTGTTATGAGGTTTATATTGTTCATATGCTTTTGAGTTTGCATGTTTGACAGTTTTGGATATATGACTGATATATATGTTACCGAGGTTGAATCTAATGTTTTTATGGATGATTAAGTTTGTATGATTCACCCCCCCCTCTCATCTTTTTGGCTATTGGATCTGTACTTATATTAAGTATTAGAACTATCATAAGCCCCATCTATCTATCATACCAAGTAAATCATATCACATATGGATTCACACAAATTAAATTACCAAATTATTTAGGAATAGGATATCATAATGCATATTTGGAAGATATACATAAAGAACCTATAGCATCCTAAATTGTACTCGCCTACAATTTTTTCCTCACCTAGGCCTCATTTTGGCATCCCGTCTTCCAAGGCCTGATTGTAATGCTAATTATACTCATACCACTTACTTATTCCACATTTTTATCAATTTCCTAGTTTCACCCCATTTCTAGAATCCTAATTTCCAAGACGAGGAAACGCCACACCCTAATCTCGAATTAGGACCAGGGCATGCCATGCCTTAGGCCTTTTAATTGGGCCCCAAATTTCACCACCTAATGGTCATCGTGAATGAGCAGGAATTTGAATCTCATGTCAACCTATTGTGGAAGTTCAATTTGATTTTTAATGGTCAAGTATAAATGGAGGTCTACCATCCTTATTCCTAACCTAACAGATTGACATCAAGATCTAGACTCTAGCAAATTGAAGTGAGTAAGAAATCAATCATTCATCAAACATTCGAGAGAAGAAGTGAAGTCAATTTCAAGCATTGAAGATGAAATTCATGATCAAAATTTAATGAAGACATCCTACATAAAACCCTTATTGCTTTATGTGAAGATAAACAAAACTTCATCAAGGCAAACATTGCATTTTTTAGTATTACATTTCAAATTCAATCTTTCTCTCAAAAGGAAAGTACTTTACTTCAGTCTTTCATTATATTTATCAATTCAATTTCATAGTTAATTCCAAAACCAAGGTTTGACCTAAGGCAAACCCCTATTCCCAATACATTTTCCTTTCTTTTTATGTCAAGGAAATAGGTGCAGAGTTATACTTAGGAAATCCAGTAGAGTCAACAGTGACAAATAAGTTCAACTTTTAATGGCAAAAAAATTGGAGGACCCAAGCAAATTTGTGCTCTCTAATCCTAAAAAATTAGGTCACACTTCTAGTAATAGGTTTGAAACATCTTCTTTTCCCCATATCCAAGTTTGTGGCTTAGTGAGATATTTGTAGCTTATTGATTATGTCAGATTGCTTCAATAAATTAGTGTTTTGACCTAATTTCACAATCAATACAATTCAACTTAAGAAAGAGGACTAATCATGTAAAAACTAGTCGAATCCAATCAAAATCTTAGTCTCTTTCCAACAAGGATTGAGCCTAGATCTATTGGGTTCAACCTTCTTTTAATATATGTAGATTACTTGGGCTAGTTTGCTTTATTATCTTAAACCCTAATTCTACTTTATTATCTTAGACCCTAATTCTTGATTTCCCCACATTACATTTTGGTGAACCTGACATCTTGCATGCCTAATTTTGTCTACATTTTAAAATTCAAAATTTCACTCATAATTTTTATTTTAAAGTGAATTTCATAAATTTAGAGGTTAAATCCATAAAAACCTTAATTTATTATTCTAAAATTAACTTGTGGGTTGCATAATTTTTCAAGAGTTTTTTAAGATTTGATTATTGTGACATCTTATGTTATGATCTAAAGGAATTTATTGTTCAAAATTACAATTCAAATTGCTTTTTTAATTGATTAATCAACATTGTTACAACAAAATACATTGCTTAATCATATTTCCTTCCTGTGTGCATGAGTTTTGTTACTATTAGTCCTACATACAATATTCCCATGAGAAGAAGATGTATAATTAAGGCTTCCAAAGGTCTAATAACTATGAGTATTGAGCCTCAATTATATCACTTATTCCATGAGAATATTGGTGCTTCTTGTAATCCAATTTATGACATCATTTATCTATTAGCAGCAACCAAGCAAGAAGATTGAGAGGGGAGGGGGTGAATCGGTCTTCACCAAAATATAAAAATTAATCACAAAATATAGATCTGATAAACTATAGTAATAACACAGATAAGCAAATTAAAAGCACAACACACAACACCATGATTTTGACGTGGAAAACCCGATTAAGGGAAAAACCATGGTGGGAACCTACCCATAGTAAGATGATACTCTGCAGAAGTATGTGAAAATATAAAAAAGGGGGAATGCACATGCTTTTAGGCACACTTCCTAGAGCTCACAACTCAAATATAATTGCTTGGAAGGCTACAAGCCTCAAGGAAGTCTCATTGACTTACAACAAGATTCAAACTACAATCTGAAAGAAATGAATTGAAAGAATAACATCTCCAAATCCTTGATTATAGTTCCAATTAAGCACAAATGTCTTCCCTACAACACCAATCTCTCCTCAAATTCAACACCAAAGGATAAGTCACTTGTTCGCACATAAACCTCTCTCTAATAATGCAAACTTAACTTTGACACCTAGATTACACGAATATATCACCCATATATACAATTCATCAACCTTGATAACAAGGTTGACTAAAACCTCAACCCTCAATTACAAAATTACACCACATGATACAAAGATCGACCAACAGACCAATATAATGATTTACATAGCATAACATGGACCTAAAACAAATTCCCAAATGCTCATCTCCATTGGAAATCACGCCAAGATCAACCGCAACACACTATGCCACCAGGAAAACCCACATAACATGAAAATCATCACTGGTTCATAGAAGCCACCAATAACTCGCACAATGATCAATGCAAATCACCAAAACAAATAGGACACAACTAGGAAATGCTAGCATGTTGCCATTCTACACTCTTATGAGAATAGTTGATGTTGTCATTGATGGCAACCAACTAGCAACAAATTGGCAAACATCTGTCGACCCACCAACAATTATTAGAACCGGCAATAAACTTCTACATACATTGGCAGGCACTTCACCAACAGTGACAATAATGCATATCGACACTCAAGCCGACATGGAATAAACTTTGTTTATTGTTTTATTTTGTAAAAATATTTTGTACAAGCTGACATGGCATATTGTAAAAGACTCATATATATGTATGAGATCTTATAGGTCATTTTGTAAGAGGTAGAGGAGATGATAAAAGGATAGATGCTATTTTGATATAGTTGATAGTGAAGGTTTTGGTAATAGACTAAGCTTAAACTGATACTAAACCTAGCATAGTTGATGTTGATCTAAAGTAGTACATTGTATTGGATTTTGATAATCCATTCTATAAGTCAGTGAGACTTATGTTTTGTGATTGATCAGTGAGCTCTAGGCTGCTAGCCTTCCTACATGTGTAGGCCCCTCATTGTAAGTAATATGTATTCATTGGCCAGTGAGTGAATATTGTGGGTCACAAATCCCACTGAGGTTTTTCTCACACTGGGTTTCCTCATTAAATATCTTGTGTTATGGTGTGTTCTCTATGTTTTCTCTTCTATTATTATTTATTGCATTAATTCTTATTTACTGGTACACTATTTTGAGATACAAAGTTCTTAAAAGGTTTAAATATTCTACTAACCGGTTAGAAACTAATTCACCCCCCCTCTTAGTTTCTTTGGGACTATCATCTATATTAACATAGCAAGCATGTTAGAATCATTAGGAACAGTTGCACCAAAACCACTTATCAAATTTTCATTGGTCAACGTCTAAAAGCACAAGAGCACAACCAATCAACAACTGTCATGAAGAAAGATAACTTGTAGAGAACCAAATCAAAATCCATCTAAAAGGAAGATACACAAGACCATCCCAAGGAATATCCCAAAAACTTAGCACAAGATCTGATCACACCAAAATATATCCAAGGATATACCAAATTCTGCAAAACAGTGATCAACAAAACCAAACTACTAACTAGATCATAAGATCTTTCCAATCTACAATCACCAGAGCAATACAAAGGAATATGTTGACATCAATGACAACAACATATTCTAGCAGCAAAAATAACCAACAATATCGAACAATATTCCCCTTTGGAATTGATGGCAACATATGAATGTGAAAAACAATCAACGCAAAGAAAGAAGATATCTCCAGTAAACTCCCCCTAAGATTAGGATAAATAAATAAGTTTTTGTCATGATCTCTCTCCCCCTTTGACAAAAATACCAAAGATCTCAAAAAAGAAAACCAAACTTACTCACCCTTTAGAATATAAAACATGAATCTCTCTCCCAAAACAAAGACTACTCCAATAGAGGAGCAACACCAACACACCGATCTAGATAAAAGGATAAGACTATTAAGTCCACTAGATTGATGCAACTCAATGCATTTAGTTCTCATCAGGAGGGGTGGATACCCCTAAGTTGTCTCTCAAGTAGACAAATGTATCTATAGGCAAAGGCTTAGTGAAAACATCAACTATTTGTTCCTTTGTAGATACATACTCCAACTTCACCTTCTGTTCACTAACTTTCTCTCTCAAGTAATGATATTTGATTGACACATGCTTAGTCTTTGAATGTTGTACTATATTCTTTGAAATGTTAATAGCACTAGAATTATCAGAGTATATAATAGTATGCTCATCATAAATAGCTCTGATATCCTTCAACATTTGCTTCATCCAAACTACCTGAGTTCAATTACTAGTAGTAACAATGTACTCAGCTTTAGCAGTAGATAAGGACACTGAATCTTGTTTCTTACTAGCCCATGAAAAGAACTTCTTCCTAAAAAGAATTCTCCATCGGTAGTTCTCTTTTTCTAATCAACATCACCATCCCAATCTGCATTAGTGTAGGTACATAGCATGAAATCATCACTCCTTGGGTACCATAAACCATAATTCATAGTTCCCTTTGGGTATCTAAATATCCTCTTAACAATAGTGACATGACTCTCTTTCAGATCAGCTTGATATCTAGAAGCCATGCATACAACATGCATAATGTCCAGTCTAGTCTAAGTAAGATATAGCAATCCACCAATCATAGATCTATACAAACTTTGATTAGCTTTAGGAGATTCATCATTCTTAGAAAATTTACAACCAGTTACCATAGGAGTTCCAACCAGTTTAGAGTCATCTAACTCAAACTTCTTCACCAATTCCTTCACATACTTAGTTTGAGATATGAATATACCTTTTCTAGTTTGTGAAATCTGCAAACCTAAAAAAAAATTCATCTCACCAAACATAGACATCTCAAATTCTTTCTGCATATCACTAAAAAACTTCTTGCTCAAGTCATCATCACCTTCAAAGATAATATCATTAACAAAGACTTCAACAATTAGGATGTTATCATTTTCTATCCTAAAGTACAAATTACTGTTAGCAACACCTTTACTAAATCCCAATCTCAATAAACATTTATCTATTCTAGCATACCTAGATCTAGGGGCTTGTTTCAATCCATAAAGAGCTTTGTGTAGTTTACATACCATATTTGATAGTGAAAATCCATCAGGTTACTCAATGTAAACTTCTTCCTCAAGATCACCATTCAAAAAGGCAGATTTGACATCCATCTAATATACCTTGAAATCTTTATAAGTAGCATAAGAAAGCAATAGTCTAATAGCTTCAAGTCTGGCCACCAGAGTAAAATTTTCCTGATAATCAATTCTTTCTTTCTAAGAATATCCTTTGCAAACTAGTCTAGCTTTATTTCTAACAAATTCCCCATATTCATTCAATTTATTTCCAAACACCCATTTATTACCAATAACATTCTTATCCGTAGGTCTAGACAAAAAGTTCCCAAGTATTATTATTTTCCATTTGATCTAGTTCTTCTTCCATAGCTCTCATCGAATTTTCATCTTTACAAGCTTCAACAACATCTCTAGATTCAACTTTACAAATCAAACATACTTCTTGAACAACTAGTCTTCTTCTAGTCATTACACCTTTATCCTTATCACCAATAATATGATTTTCAAAATGATTCAGTCTTACATACCTCAGAGTCTTCTGATTGTTTTGATTATAAGGTTCTTGAACTCCTTCACTAGCAACAGTAACATCTTGATTAACTGTCTCTATCAGATCATGATGGTATGATGAAATAATAAGTATTTGGTCAACTACTGAAAGGGGGTGGTGAATCAGTAGATAGAAAAACTGATACAAACTTCACCAATCTCAAAAATCAATCTCAAAGTAAACTTAGAACTAACAATGTAATACCTCTATCAAGATAAAAACTCATAGGATAAACTAGTTGATTATTACAACAAATTAACAGTAAACAACTTCTTCATTTCTCAATGCTTCCAGTTATCATGTCTTATCAAAGTAATTAAGTAGTTAAGTAAATCAATCATGAAAACATAACCACAAAAGCATTCACCACTTGACACAAATGTTTTTTATGTGGAAACCAAAATAGGTAAAAAACACGATGAGATGAGACTCACAAGATAACAATCTGAACTCTTCTGAAGTTTTCCCTATTAGGAGCCTAGCCTATTAAATCTTTATAAAAAGTCCTGTTAAGAACTGATCCTATTAGGAATCACCCAGTTAAGGGATTGACTACAAATTCCTTGTTAGAAGCAATGCCCTATAAGGAGTAACCTCGATAGAGGATTTGAAAATCCAATCTAATGGACCACCTTGTTAGATCTTACTCGGTTAGGGGATTTCAATTCTGCTGTAATTGTTAGAAAATAATAGGAGTTTGATGATTTGTCTAAATAGCACTACACTTTCTTGATCAAATCCATTTCATTCTCCTATCCGCCTTTACTCAAACTGGAGATACATCATCTAGTTGGGAAACCACACACTCAACTGATCTGTGCTCACTCTTTGCCAACTCATTAAACTAAACAACTTCATCGACCTTATAAACAAATCAATCAGGTCGGTAACACAACAAAAACCTAATTCTCATAGAGATTACAAACAAATCGGTTCAAGTATGACCATTGGATTACATAGCAATCTCTGCACATAAATCAAGAAAACCTTGATCGCTCCTTGATCACCGCTTCATTGAACTTAGTAACTCATCACACACTTTGCATTAGATGCAATACATTTTCTCATTCCCTAGACAAAAAATGTTACAACAACTCACCAAAATCTCTTGGAATTGACTTCATATAATAATCATATGTGTCATAATTATTACTGCTCATCATCAGATCATAAATCAATATAACCAATTCACTATACTTGATGCTCCCTCTGTGGAGTAAATCCACTTCTACACCAATCCTTCTGTAAATTTTTGCAAGTAGCTCTAGGACTGATGTAATCTACATCATACTTAACTGACTTCATATAGAGGGAGAACCCTGAATTGACTTCTAAGATACTCAAAAGTACTCTTAGGCAGAGGTTTAGTAAAAATATCTGCAAGTTGTTCCTTGGTAGAAACATGCTCCAAGATCACATCTTTACTCTTTACTTTTTCCCTCAAGAAATGATACTTCAATTCAATATGCTTGGTTTGTATGTGCAAAACAGGGTTCTTGGAAATATTTATGGCACTTGTATTATCACATAAAATCTTTATAGGTTCTAAAATCTTCATCTTAAAACCTTCCAAAATGTGCCTCATCCATATAGCCTGTGTACAATTTATGTAAGCTACAACATACTCAGCTTCAATAGTAGATTGTGAAGTATAACTCTACTTCTTACTACTCCATGAAACAAGTCTTCCTCTAAGAAAAAATGCTCCACTGGTTGTTCTTTTCCAGTCATCAACATTTCCTACCCAATCTGCATCTATGTACACCTTCAAGTCAAAATATCCTCCATATGGATACCATAACCCATAATCAATAGTACCTTTGAGATATCTAAAAATTCTTTTGGTTGCTATCAGATGTGTTTCCTAAAGATTCTTCTAGAATCTAGCAACTATGCTAACTGCATGAGCTATGTCCGATCTGTTGTGAACAACATAGTGCAATTTCTCAATCATTGACCTATATTCCTTCTCATCAATAGATTTCAACTCATCTTCCTTAGACAACTTACAACCTATAACCATAGGTATCCCAATTGGTTTTCAGTCACTCATGCCAAATGTCTTCAAGACCTCTTTCACATACTTAGACTATGTGACAAAAATACCATTCTTCATTTGCTATAGCTGCAAGCCTATGAAAATTTTTATTTCTCCCACTAAAGATATTTCAAACTCATTTTTCATTTCATCTGCAAAAGTGTTGCTCATATCATCATTACCTCCCAACATGATATCATTAACAAATACTTCACTGACTAGTATTTTATCTCCTTCAAATTTGAGATAAATGTTACTATCATCACTAGTTCTCAGAAAGCCTATCTTAATTAGATGTGTATGAATCCTTTCATACCATGCTCTTGGTGCCTTCTTTAATCCATATAAAGCTTTATGCAATCTTCATACCATGTCTTTCTTATTAGTCAGAGCATAACCATCTGGCTACTCAATGTATACTTCTTCTTCTAGTATCCCATTCAAAAATGCGGGCTTAACATCCATCTGGTATACCTTGAATTTCTTGTGTGTTGCAAATGCAAGTAAATTTGACACCTTCTAGTCTTGCCACTGGTGTAAAAGTCTCACCATAGTCTTCTCCTTCCTCTTGTGCATAACCTTTGCAAACCAACCTAGATTTGTTGTGAACTACAACTCCATCTTCATTTGACTTGTTCTTGAATACCCACTTAGTACCTATCACATTTTTATTTATTGGTTGGGGTACTAGGTTCCATGTGTTGTTCTTCTCAATTTGATCTAATTCCTCCTCCATAGCTTTAACCCAAGGATCATCACCAAATGCTTCCTTAGTAGCTCTTGTTGGTATTTTGGTATGCTTTTGTCATTGATGTCAACACCTACTAAACACTTATCAACTCTGGCACTTTGGAGAATCAGCAACATTCATCGACAAGCAAGTGATTAATGCACAGTCACCGGTATCTGGTACACCGGCAGGATATAGTGATCACCGACACTCGGAAGGGCATGGAAAACACTTGGTTATGTTGAAGACATCATGTGAATACCTTGTCTTGGAGTTTTGTTAATTGGCATAGTCATATTTACATATTTGTTGTTACCAGCAAATAGGTCCAGGTTATACACTAATAGGTTTATCTTTTCCAGATCAGCATGGCACGCTATGAAGATGACTTATTATTATTGTAAATACATTAAGCTGACATGGTGAATCAGTTATTGAATCGGGTATTATTTTATTTATAAAATGATTTTATTGTATTATCCTTTAGAGCCAACCTACTAAAATTGGTCTTAGGGTATGGTATAAATGTAAGATCTTATTTGTAAGATCGAATGAGGAATGCGAAAAAGGATTGTGTAAAGGTATATGCAAGAATAAGCAGAGCTATACATGTAGACATCATTTGAAGTTGAAGGAGGGTTTTTGTGAAGACAATAAGAACTACATTGGTATTGAATCTAGCATATGAAGATGCTATTTTGAGTAGTACATTCTTATTGGATTTAACCATCCAATTGTAGTCAATGTGACTCCCATTTTGTGTTTGAGCAGTGAGCTCTAGGTGCTTGGTCTTTTTGCATGTGCAGACCCCATTTGTATACACTTACTATCTGTAGTAGTATCATCTGATTGTGGGTAAGGTTTCCCACCATTGTTTTTCCCCTTGCAAGGTTTCCATGTACAAATATTGGTGTTATGTGTTGTGGATGACTTTATCTTTTTGTTTCATGCATTAATCTTTATCGGTATTGCAATTATTTGATAAAAGTGTCCACCGGTATAATAGACTATTTCACCAGTATTAAGAAAAAAGTTGATTAAGTTGTTTTTGGTTTAAATTCATTAGACAAATAATTCACCCCCCCTCTTAGTTATCTCTGGGACCTAATAACTCTTAGTTCAATAGTGGAGATCATACAAGAATTCTCTCTGATTCTTCTTCTAGTTAGTACTCCAACTTCCTTATCCCCAATAATCTATTCAGGATTGTGATTCAATCTCACATATCTTGGAATAACATGATCATTATCTTCAAATTTAGCTTCTTCATTATCATCATCTTCTTCTGAATTTATCTATTTCAGTTGAACTAGTACATCAATATTTGCTTTTCCAGTTTCAAATTTCACAGTTTCTGGTCCCAAAAACAAAATGCAAGGATCTTAATCCTTTTTCTCTAAACTAGCTTCCTCTGAGACTTCAGGATTTTCATCCACTCGAACATCAACACTCTCAATAATTCTTTGTGTCCAGTTGTTAAAACACTTGTAGGCCTTACTCTTGGTGGAATAGCTAAGAAATATACCTTCATCACTTTTAGCCTCAAATTTTCTAATATAATCACGTCTCTTAATAAAATATTTTCTTCCAAATATTATGAAATAACTAGCATCAGGTGATCTACCATACCAATATTCATAAGGAGTCTTGTCCTTATCTCTCTTTACCAGAATCTAGTTCATAGTGTAGACAATTGTGCTGATAGCTTCTCTCTAGAAAGTTTTCGCTACACCTCCTTTTATCAACATTGTCTTAGTAGCTTCAACAACTGACTGGTTGTTTCTCTCTGTGATACCATTTTGTTGTGGTTTCCTAGGTACAAAAAGTTGTCATTAGATATCATTTTCTTCACAATACGTAGTAAATTATTCAGAAGTAAATTGGTTGCCTTGATCTATCCTTAGACACTTTATCTTCTTACCGCTCTCCTTCTTAGCTAAGGCCTTGAATGCCTCAAACTTACCAAAAGCTTCAATCTTATCCTTCAAGAATGTGACCCACATCACCCTTGAGCAATCATCAATGAAGATCATAAAATATCTATCATCTTGAATACTTTTTGTTCTTATTGGTCCACAAAGATCTGTATGATCCAAATCTAATAAATATTCCGCTGAAAAAGATTTGCTCTTGAAAGTTGAGGATGTTATCTTTCCCAACTAACATTCTTTGCATAGAACATTAACTGGTTTGTCTAACTGAGGCAAACCTCTCATTGTCTTGGACTTACTCACTTTAACAATGTTATCAAAGTTTATATGACAAAATCTCCTATGCCAAAGCCAACTATCATCTATCTTTGCAATTAAACAGTTGCTTACTTTAGGATTAAGGTGAAACAAGTTACCTTTAGTTTGATTACCGGTTGTAATCAATTCACCTTTATTGCCATAGATTTTGCACATACCATTTTTAAACTCCAATGGGTATCCTTTGTCATTGAGTTGTGCCACACTCAAAAGATTATGCTTTAAACCCTCAACCTAGTAGATGTCATTTGCACTACTCTTTCCAGTAAGAGAAATAGTTCCCTTACCTTTAACCATGTAGGGTGATTCATTACCAAATCTTACAACTCCGCCATCAAATTCCTTCAGAGAAAGAAATTTGCTCTGATCACCGATCATGTGATGTGAACAACCACTATTAATGATCTAATCATCATAGTTATCCACCCTAGATACTAATGCCTTCTAGTTTGACATCTCTTCTTTAATGGCTACAAACACAATGTCTTCATTAGCATCACCATTAGATTCCTCATCACTGATACCACCATCAATAACAATAAGACAGTCTATTTTTCCTTTACCCTTGTACTTCTTGAATTTCTCATTTGTTCTCATTATCACCATTAGGATAGTTAGCAACAATGTGTCCAATCTTGTTGCATGGAAAACATTTCAAAGGTAATTTTCCTCTATATTTACCTATACCTCTAGGCAAGCGCTTGGCCAACAATGCTTCAAGCTCAACTAAACTGTCTTCATTATTAGTTTCTCTACTAGATCTGGATTCATAATTGTGACTGGCATCTCTACTTTTCCTCACAGATGGGTTAGAAACAAAATCTCTAAATACAGACTCAGATTTCTATACACTACCATCATAACCATTTAATTCAAAAGCAGTAAGCTTGCCAATGATGGAGTCAAGAGTTACCTTAGTTTTGTCAATGGACTTCAACTCCTGAATAGATGCAACTCGGATAGCATAAATCGATAGTAGGGTTCTCAGTACCTTACTGATCACTATGGAATCTTCCACTTTACCTCTTGTACTCTTAATTTCACCAACTATCTCTTTTATCCTTTGACCATACTAGTCGATATTCTCACCTTCAACCATCTGCATGTCATCAAACTTTCCTCTTAGACTCTCTTCTTTAGCAATCTTAACATGCTCATCACCACTATAAATCTCCTCAAGTTTTTTCCATACCTTATATTTAGTTTCAAGATCATGAACATATACATACTCTGCATCAGACAAAGAACTAATAATATCTTCCAATGCTTGATGATTTTCTTATTTCTCTTTCTTTTGATCATCTGTCAACATCCCAATAGGTGCAACATACTTAGTATCGACATGTTCCCAATACTAACTTCCTAAACTATTAGGCTTAGACCTTAGAGGACCTAATATACTCTGATACCAATTGATGGTATGATGAAAGAATAAGTATCTGGTCAACTACTGAGTGGGGGGAGTGAATCAGTACATAGAAAAACTGATACAAACTTCACCAATCTCAAAATCAATCTCTCAAAGTAAACTTAGAACTAACAATGTAATACCTCTGTCAAGATAAAAACTCATAGGATAAACCAATTGCCTATTACAACAAAGTAATAGTAAACAAATTCTTCATTTCTCAATGCTTTTGGCTATCATGTCTTATCAAAATAGTTAAGTCATTAAGTAAATCAACCATGAAAATATAACCACAAAAACATTCACCACTTAACACAAATATTTTTGACATGGAAACCAAAATAGGTAAAGCCAATGGTGAGATGAGACTCACAAGATAACTATCTAAACTCTTTTGAAGTTCACCCTGTTAGGAGCCTAGCTTGTTAAAGCTTTACAAAAAGTCCTATTAAGAACTGATCTTGTTAGGAATCACTCGGTTAAGGGATTGACTATAAATGACTTGTTAGAAGCAATACCCTATAAGGAGTAACCTCAATAAAGGATTTGAAAATCCAATCTAATGGATCACCTTGTTAGAGGATTTGAATAACACCAATCTTGTTAGAGCTTACCCGATTAGGGTATTTCAATTCTATTGTAATTGTTAGAAAACAACAGGAGTTTGTTGATATGTCTGAATAGTACTACACTTGCATGATTAGATCCATTTGATGCTCCTGTCTGCCTTTACTCAAACTACAAAAACATCATCCGATTCATCAACCACACACTTAATTGATCTGTACTCACTCTTTGCCAACTCATTAAACGAAACAACTTCATCGACCTTATAAACAAATAAACCAGGTTGGTAACACAATAAAAACCTAATTCTCATAGAGATTAAAAACAAATCAGTTCAATTATGATCATTGGATTACATAGAAATATCTACACATCAATCAAGAAAACCGTGATTGCTCCTTGATCACCGCTTCATTGAACTTAGTAACTCATCACGCACTTTGCATTAGATGCAATAGATTTTCTCATTCCCTAGACAAAAACTATTACAACTCACCAAAATCTCTTGGAATTGTCTTCATACAATAATCATATGTGTCATAATCATTACCTCTCATCATCAGATCATAAACCAATATAATCAATTCACCAGACTTAATCAGTTAGGGTTTATCAAAAAAAATAGGTAGGGTTTACTGGTTACATCAATAGATAAAGTTTACACTAGTTACCAGTTCACTCTACAAATTATTCCTACTAGTTATAGTAACATTATTACAACAATATCAATAATATCATTACCGGTTAATTAGCATCAATGACAACATAACATATCATTGATGCAATCTTCATCTAAATGCCAATAGATCATTCTACTTAGGCTCTTTAGTCTGAATAGGAGTTAAAACAATATGATGTCCATCATCAAAACCACATTCTCTAATCTCTTTTCCAAAGTTCTCATCCACCTTTACATTTGCACTCTCCACTATCTTTCTCAGTCTCTTATTGTAGCATTGGTAGGCTTTTCTCTTTGTAGAATATCCAAAGAAAATTCCTTCATTACTTCTAGCATCAAACTTTCCTATATCCTCACCTTTCTTGATATAACATTTGCTACCAAATACTCTAAAATATCTCATAGTAGGAACATGACCAAACCATATCTCATAAGGGGTCTTATTGGTATCACCTTTGATGTGAACTTTGTTGAATGTGTAAACAACAGTGCGAATAGCTTCCAATAGATATTCAAAACATTCTCTTCAATCAACATAGTCCTAGGAGCATCCAAGAGAGTTATGTTCTTCCTTTCAAAACAACTCCATTCTGCTAAGGGGTTCTAGGAGGAGATAATTGTCTTCTAATTCCATGCTTCTCATAGAATGAATTGAACTCACTGGAAAACAATTCTCCTCCTCTATCAGATCTCAGATACTTCACCTTCAATCCAGACTTAGTCTGAACCTTAGCTTTGAATATCTTGAATTTTTTTAGCACTTCTGATTTCTCCTTCAAAAAGACAACCCACATCATCCTAGAATAATCATCAATTAGTATTATAAAATATCTATCACCCTGCATGCTTCTAACAATTGTAAGTATGCATAGGTCAGTATGCACAAGATCTAGTAGTCCATCAGATGTATATTGTTTTCTCTTGAAATAAATTCTTGTTTTCTTACCCACTGACATTCCTTACATACTAGATTAGCAGGCTTAACAATCTTAGGCAGATCTCTAATAGAATGTGAAGAACTGATCTTGATCATTGAATCAAAATTAACATGACACATTCTCCTATACCACAACCAACTCTCATCAATATGAGCAATCAAACAACTTTTCTCACCAGCATTAAAAAAAAAATGTTACCTTCAGTCTTAGTTCTAGATGCAATCTCTATACTAGAGGCATTTAAGATCTTGCATTTTCCATCCTTGAATTATAGATCATAACCTTTATTAACCATCTGTCCAACACTCAAAATATTATATTTCAAACCTTCAACATACAAGACATCATCAGTGTTATTCTTACCATCAAAAGAAATAGAACGTCTCCCATGGATCACACAGGCTTTGTTATCTCCAAATCTAACAATTCCACCATCATATCTTTCCATGCTCACAAATTTGCTTTTATCATTGGTCATATGATGTTAACAACCACTGTAAATTACCCATTCATCTTTTTCTTCAACTTTAGCAGCTAAAGCTTTTTCCTCAATAGTACAACTAGTGGAATAAACAGGTATACGTCCATCTTCCTTAATGACAAGGAATATAACTTCATCTCCTTCTGATTATTCATCTATAATACCTTCATCAACAACATAATAACAATTCTTCTGATTCCTATACTTCTGGTTAGGCTTTTAGGGCTTATCATATTTCTCGTGCTTGTCATATCTATCATTCCTATCATGCTTAACAAACTTATCATGCATGTCATACTTGGCCATTCTCTCTAGGTATCTAGAAGCAAAATGTCCTATCTTATTACAAGAGAAACATTTCAAAGGCAACTTTCCATCATACTTATTGGCACCTTTAGGCAATCTCTAGCCAATCAATGCTTCAAGTTCATCCATCTCTCTTTCTTGCTCTTCTATCTCTCTCTCTCTCTCTCTCTCTCTCTCTCTCTCTCTCTCTCTCTCTCTCTCTCTCTCTCTCTCTCTCTCTTTCATATCTAGATATTTTGCACTCATCAGGATCATATTTTTTCTTATCGGATTCAGATGCAGATTCTCTAAATGCAATCTTAGGCTTTTCATGTGATTCTCCAAACTCAGTCAGCTCAAATGCAACAATATTTCCAACCAGCATATCTCTTGTTACTACACTCCATATCTCATCAATAGAAGCATCCCTATTTTTATAAGTAGGAGGCAAAGATCTCAGTACCTTAGAAACAATTTCATCTTCCTCAATGGTTCCACCGGCACATCTGATACCTAGGACAAGCTCATTCACCTTAGCCATGAAAGAGTGTATGTTCTCATCATCTCCCATCTTCAACATCTCATATTTTCCTTTTAAACTCTATAACTTAGTAACCTTCACCTATTTATCACCTTCATACAAAATCTCAAGCTTCACCCAGATGTCATGTGTGGTTTGAAGTCCCATTACATTTGTCATCTCAAAATTAGTTAGGGTACTAAGAAAGGCTTCCTTCACTCTAATATTATGTTCATCTTCCTTGATCTCATCCAGTATAGTCGGTCCATTCGGAGGAATAGTATAGGAATTCTTTGTAATCTTCCAATCATCTTCACCAAGACATTTCAAGTGCACTTTCATCTGGTCTTTCCATATAAAATAGTTATTCCCATCAAATCTCATACTATCCTTCTTAAAGATAACACCTTGAGATTCCATCCTAAATCTCCTCAAGTGATTAAGCTTCTATCAGAGGATCTATCTCTGATACCAATTGTTAGCAGCAACCAAGTAGGAAGACTGAGCGAGGGGGAGGGGTTCAGTTAGTCTTCATCAAAATATAAAAATTAATCACAAAATATAGATTTGATAAATTGCAGTAATAACACAGATAACAAAATTGAAAGCACAACACACAACACCAAGATTTTGATGTGGAAAACTTGGTTAAGAGAAAAACCACGGTGGGAACCTACCCACAGTAAGATGATACTCTATAGTAGTATGTGAAAATATTACAATGGGTAGTGCACATGCACTCAGGCACACTTCCTAGAGCTCAGTGCTCAAATATAATGGCTCAGAAGGCTACAACCCTTAGAGAAGTCTCACTGACTTACAACAAGATTCAGACTAAAATCTAAAATAATAGCATCTCCAAATGTCTGATTACAGTTCTGGTTAAGCACAAATGTCTTCCCCACAACACCAATTTCTTCTCAAATTCAATACCAAAGGATAAATCACTTTTTCACACATAAACCTCTCTTTGATAGTGTAGACTAAAACTCGACACCTAAATTACATGAATATATCACCTATATATATAATTTATCAACCTTAATAATAAGGTTGGCTAAACTCTCAACCCTCAATTATAAAATTACATCACACGATACAAAGAATGACCACCAAACTAATATAATGATTTACATAGCATAACATGGACCTTAAATAATTTCCAAAACACTCATCTCCACTAGAAATCATGCCAAGATAAACCGCAACATGCTACACCACCAGGAAAAACTGCATAACTTGAAAATCATCACCGGTTTATAGAATCCACCAATAACTCGCACAATGATCAATGTGGATCACCAAAACAAATGGGACATGAATAGGAAACATTAGCAACAATGTTAGATTCATCAGGAACAACTACACCAACACCACTTATCAAATCTTCATCAGTCAACATCTAAAAGCACAAAAACACAACCAATCAACAATTGTCATGAAGAAAGATAACTTGTGGGGAACCAAATCTTGATCCATCTGAAATGAAGATACAAAAGACCATCCCAATAAATATCCCAAAAAATATGCACAAGATCTTATCAGACCGAAATATACCGGAGGATATACCGAATTCTACAAAATAGTGATCAACAAAACCAAACTATAAACTGGATCATAAGATCTTCCCAATCTACAATCACCAGAGCAATACATAGGAATATGTTGACATCAATGATGACAACATATCATAGTAGCAACAATAACCAACAATATCCAACACTATCCCCATTCTCCTCATAATTCTCATGATGTGGATGAATCACTAAATAGGGTTACTATTGACCAATTGGAGAAGATTGACAATGAATTTAAAAATATTCAATAATGGATGAGTCAACAATACCCCAAAAGTGAGACAATGCATTTGATTGAAGGATTAAATAGAATGGTGCAAAGTGATTAAATCAGTGCTGATTTGTTGCATGGCCTTGCTCATATTTTTGACACTAATATCATGCCAATAAAAAGTTGTGCCAAAGTCCTTGGTTACTCTCAACCCACTAGTCAAGTTAATAATTCCATTTCTATTCCTACATCCTTGCCTAGTGTGCCAAGTTTACATCTTCTATCATGTCTATTTCCACACAAAATGTTAATCCTACACACGTTAGTCATGGGGGAAATCCCATTAATCAATATTCTTACATACCTCCTTCCATGAGTCTTCCATTTGTATCCCAATCATCTCCTATACCAACATACCATAGTGTTCCACCTCCTTATTATGAACCTCCACCTACATATAACAATGTTACTCCTCCATCTCAATCCAACATGTCCTATTTCAATCCATCCACCAAATAAACCATGAATAATTTAGCCGCTCTCTTATATCTCTACAACAACAATTAGCTTCCATTACTCAATCCAAGTTTAATGTGCCTGTATTTGATGTATCAAGCCCATTATCCAATGATATTGTTCATGTATTTCCCCCTAAACATATGGAAGTCCCTCAATTGGAGTTGTACAATGGAAAGGTGATGCAACCATAACCAGTGAAAACCCTCAAAAGAGTCAACCGACTTATGCAGCAAGAGTAGCACAGTGAAAGAAGCCAAAAAACATAACAAATTCATATAAATAGATCATATCGAAGATATAGAACTTTCGATAATCATCCGGTAATCATCAAATTATCACCAAAGAACATCTAGTAGTTAACCAGTTACATGCAAGCTTCAAGCCAGAAACAACCCAATCGGGACTCTAAAGATTAACTAGATCATAATATGCAAATCTCAATCCTTATTCTAAGTTTTACTTCCTCTAGCCCTACAAATGATTACATAACATCATATTTATACCAATCGGAATATATCTGGGTTGGCCTCAAAAGATTACATTCACCAATGCAGGAAAAAGAAACGTGTAATTAGGTCAGCCCTAAGATTTAAGAAATCTCTCCAGAAAATCACAACCAAGTGATGTGGATTAGCAGGAAGGTCGGCCACATGCCAAGGAACATCGGACAAGACCCAAGATGGATCCACACACCAAGAATCACATCGAAAATGAATGAAAACCAACTGGTAAGCACAAGAACCATCTCGGGAACCCAAAAACAACCAAACAAAAGTGATAACTAATCGGAGAAGAACCCAAATGAATTAGAAATATGGAATCAACCACATGAAACCACCAAGAAATTGCCAACCAGATCTACCATGAATAAAAAGCAACTATCGATACATATTAGTAAGAATACTGAAACTACACAAAAAACTAAACAAGAAAGGAAAATGTTTTTGGTTGATGCAAGATTGTTCATCGACGGGGGATGCTCTTGCATCAGAAAACCCAGGTAGAAAAATATGTTCCGTGAGAGGCAACTCATGAACATCTAAAAGGATTTGGGATGAAGATCCCATGCTCATTCCTTATCCAAACATCTTCTTTATTTCCCAATCTCTTCTCTATCTCTTTCGGTGCTTCAACCGACTTCTCCAACCTATGACTCTCTTTGTTTATCCTTCTTTGCTTCGGTCTGCACATTGCCATTGTTTCTGCAATTCTAATTTGGTTATGCCACAAGACCTTATCCGGTTTGTTACCATCAACTCCCTATCAACTAGTTTTATCTTTCCATCAGACTCATTTGTCAGATGCTTCTTCCAACTCATGTCACCTTCTGGTATAATCTCTGCAATTGGTTCTATAAGATCTTTCTTCAAATATTTTGATATAACCTCTGCAACAGGTTTCCTGCAACTTTTCTAAGGACTTAGATTCTTCACCTCCTTCTCTTTCTCCTTCAAATAAATCAATGTGAACTTCTTCCCATCCTTTTCAATAGTAACTAGGTTTCTTCTATAGTCATAAATAGCTCCTCTATCATACTGCCAAGGTTTTCCCAACAAGACATGACAAATGTTCATTGACACAATATCACATAAAAATTCATCTCTGAAAGGCCCAATATTGAAACTCACCCAACACTGCACCTTTATCTCTACCTTTTGATCATCTTGTAACCAACTTGCCTCATAAGGATAAAACAAGACATGAAAAATATTCATTGACACGATATCACATAAAACTTCATCTGTGAAAGGCCCAATTTTGAAACTCACCCAACACTGCTCCTTTATCTCTACCTTCTGATCATCTTGTAACCAACTTACCTCATAAGGATAAGGATGCTCAAGCCTCTTCAACCCAAGCTTCTCAACCATCTCCTAAGATACTAAATTATCAGTACTTCCACTATCTATAATGACCTTGCAACACTTACCACATTATTTGCATATAGTCCGGAAAAGATTCCTCCTCTGAGTAGATCCAATATCCTTTCTTCTAAACATAAGGGATTCTCCTTGCTCTAGTGCACAGTCAGATCCAGTACCATCTGATTATTCATGTGCCACACAACTTATTGCCATTCCTTTCTTACATTCATAGGATCTATGTCTAGTTTCTCCACATTTGAAACAATTGCCAAGAAATTCTCTATCAATATTGTTGCTACCCTTCCTTAGTGTCTTTTGTTCCATATTTATACTCCAATTAGGTTTTGCCTCCTCTTCTTCAACTAATTTCTTCATACTATCATTCATCTTGAATTTCTCCTTTCTCCTATTCGATTGTCTTCTTCGCACCTTCTCCTTAGCCTTAAAGCATACTGGTAAGCTTCTTCAACTATTGAAATCTTCAACATGCTCATCTCATCTTGAATGTTAAAAGCAAGCCCATTGATGTACCTCACCACATTTTCTTTTTCCATCTCTCTATGTCCAAATCAGATTACCACCTTGTAGAACTCAGTATATTCCTTCATAGTCATGTTTCTCTATTTCAGGTTCTGCAACTTCTTGAACAACTCTAATTCATAGTCTCTAGGTATGAACTTGGCCTTCAATCTTGCAACCATCTGTCTCCACCAAGTGATCTTTAATTCACCATTCTCCATTGTGTCTTTCTACAACTCTTTCCACCACAAGGCAGCACACCCTTTCAACTTGGTCTATGCCAACCAGACTCTCTGTGGGTCCTTGACATCCTCAAAACTCAAAGTAGTCTTCCAACTCTCTAATCCAATCAATCAGATCCTCCGGGTTCAATGTTCCAAAAAAGTTAGAAACCTCAAATTTATGCACTTTACTTGCTTACACCACTGCTCTTAGGAATCTTTCCTCTCTCTCATCTTTTGGTCCTTCAGATTCCTCAAGCTCTTCACCGAATTCCTCCAACTCATCCTCAAGGTCAGGTTTTCTTCACAAACTAACCAAATAATTTTGGATTTCATTCCTCACTTCATTCTTGAATTCTTTCATACTCTCTAGGGGTTTGTTCTCCTTGGTGACATCTCTCCTTCCACTCCGATGAATTGCCTCAACTTGATTATCTGACTACTAGTTTCAATTGCCTCTCCTCAGCTATTTAACACACACATAACCTACCTCAAATTGGCCATATATCCACCTGAAGGAATGCCTTAGACAATTCTTCCACCAGCTAATCCATAACAAGCTCTTATACCAATTGATGTAGCCATAACCGGTGAAAACCCTCAAAAGAGTCAACCAGCTTATGCAGCAAGTGTAACACAACAAAAGAAGCAAGAAAACATAACAAATTCATATAAACATATCATATTCAAGACATATAACTTTTGGTAATCATCTGGTAATCATTAGATTATCACCAAAGAATATCTGGTAGTAAATTGGTTACATGCAGTCTTCAAGCCAGAAACAACCCAACTAGGACTGTAAAGATCAACCAAATCATAATATATGAATCTCAATACTTATTCTAAGTTTTAATTCCTCTACCCCTACAAATGATTAAATAATATCATATTTATACCCATTAGAATATATCTGGGTCGGCCTCAAAAGATTACATTCACCAATGCAGGAAAAATAAATGTGTAATTAGGTCGGCCCTAAGATTTAAGAAATCTTTCCGGAAATTCACAACCAAGTGATGCAAATTTGTAGGAAGGTCAACCACATGCCAAGGAGCATTGGACAAGACCCAAGATGGATCCACATGCTAAGAATCATATAAAAAATGAAGGAAAACCAACCAGTAAGTAGAAGAACTATCCTGGGAACCCAAAAACAACCAACCGGAAGCGATAATTAATCGAAGAAGAACCCAAATGAACTAGAAATCTGGAATCAACCACATGAAACTTCCAGAAAATTGCCAACTAGATCTACCATGAAGAAAAAGCAACTACCAATACATATTGGTAAGAATACTGAAACTGCACAAAGAACTAAATAAGAAAGGAAAATGTTTTTGGTTGATGCAAGATTGCTCATTGACCGGGGATGCTCCTGCATCAAAAGGTGACCCCTTGACTCATGTGAAGACCTTTCAAACTTTGTGTAGTGATTTTTCTCATGAGTAAAGACTTATGGCTAAAATGTTTACTCTAACCTTTAAAGATAAAGATTTGCAATGGTATTTTTCTTTGCCTGCTTATTATATTACATCATCTCAACAATTGGCTAATGCTTTCATTTGACAATTTCCAAATAATATTGGTCATAAAATTACTTTGACTAATTTGATTCATTGTAAACAATGAGTTAAAGAAAAAATGACCAATTTCACTGGTAGATATAAATATTTGCATTCCCAAATTTCTTATCATGTGGTTGATTATGATGTTCAAAGAATTTTTATTGCTAATTTAGCTAACAACATTAGAGATAAACTTTTAGTTTTTGAGTTTACTTTCTTTACACAATTATGTGCAATGCTTCATAATTGTCAGCTTCAAGTGAGTCAATTTGTATCATATCTTTCAATGGCTCTAATTGATATGAATGAGGGTGCTCAACAATCATTTGTGAAGTTTAAACCAAACAAGGGTTACATCAAGATAAATGACAACATCAACACTTAAGTGGCATCCATGACATCAGGTGTGGCCCCTTTATCCAAATACTTTAGAAAAGAATTTACTCTTCTTGCTAAGTATTTGAATAATGTAATGTTGAGGTTGATAAATGCTAATGTGTTGAAACTTCCTCCCATAAAGCCAATTCATACTTCTAAATATTTTCCATCTTACGACGAACATTGAGATGGGGGGGGTGAATTAGTGCTCTACAATTCACAAATTTATTAAACTGATTCTTAAACCACATGATGCATAAGAATGAAAGTAAAGTATAGAAACATAAACCAATCAACCATAAAACCATCAGACCAGAGTTTTAATGTGGAAACCCAAAAAGGAAAAACCACGATGGGATTTGAACCCATAGTATTATTATACTTTGATCAGGAGTATGATAATATTATAAAATGGGGAATGAACTTGCATTCAGGTACATTGCCTAGAGAACACTACTCAAATACAAAAGAGGGCTATAACCTAAAGGACTCACTAATGTAGGGCATTCGGGAAATTCATCCGATTGGACCAGTTGACCGTGGAGTTGTTGATTATTGAAGAGGCAACCTTGGAGATTGTTTTGTTTCTTCATATTTGTGAATTTAAAGCTACAGATCTGGATTTAGCATCTAGAGATCCTTGATTTAAATATATTCAAAATTCATGGCATTTGGATTTGATTCTTGTGAGATATTGATTCTGGTATGTGTTGGTTTGTCCTTACCATGTTGTTCTTATAGATATCATTTCTAGTATTGGTTTAGTATTGGGTTACAGATCATATGGTAGTGTTTTTTTGGACCTGGCCTATGTTCATGGATATCCACTCAAATTCATAAAATGTTTTGGAGGTGTTCTTGGTGATTTGGCCATTGAGTTTATGTTTACACGTTTCTTCACAAACCAAAGTATTTTTCCCAACTTGATTAAGTTGTTGTGGCTTGTAGATGTTATAAAGGGGAAGTAATGAGATTCATTTGGAAATGGGGAAGATCCGTGAAAGATAAGATTCAGAAAAGATGTAGATTTCAGAGGCATAGAGGTGTTTTTGGTCCAACAGACTGAGGTCAGGATAAATAGACAGAGCAGAAGATAGAGTTGAAGGCAGATGATCTACCAGATCAGGAAATTAAGTTGTTTGAATCATTTTGTTATCCTAGACTATGACCTAGCATTTGTAAAGCTTGAGCCCAAATGTAATTAATCAAAATATTTTAAAGATTGCTTCTTTTCCTTGTTTTCCCTAGTTGTATCTTGTGTTGCATAAATTGGTTCCTCTATTACTCATGGTATTTATGTTTTATGATGCAAGATGAGGATATTCTTAATTCAACCTCCCTACCTTAACTACATCATATGGTATCAGAGTAGGTAGTGAACCAGTTGGAAGGAGAGAACTCAAGGCAGCTTGAAGACTTGTTTAGATCACCAAGCATTAAGGAAGTACAAGGATTTAAAGCAGACCATCGAACCTAGAAGCAAGAACTTAAGGCAGTTGGTAGGTTGTCATGAACAAATCGCTGGTTGAGATAGGCTACAAGAGAGTCCAGTAGATCATCGAGGAGAGGCAACTGGAACTTGTAGTTAGACCATCAAAGTTGAGGTAGTTGCAAGTACCTATGAATAGATTGCCAAACCAAATTCAAAAGATAGCATTGACTATGGCATGTTGTAGATCAAAGTGATGGGACTCACTTTTCAAATAACCCAAAGAGCCTGATGCAAGGGCATTTGGGAAATTCATCCAGTTGAAGAAGTTGACCATGGAGTTGCCGATTACTGAGGAGGCGGCCTTGGAGATTGTTGCATTTCTTCATATTTGTGAATTTAAAGTTGTGTATCTAGATTTAGCATCTAGAGATCCTTGACTTAAACATATTCAAAATTCATGGCATTTGGATTTGATTCTGGTGAGATATCAATTCTAGTATTGTTCTGGTGTTGGTTTGTCCTTAATATGTTGTTCTTACAGATATCGATTCCGGTATTGGGCTGCAGATAATTTTCATGACTTACAGATCATATGGGAGTGTTGTTTTGGACCTGGTCAATGTTCATGGAGAGCCACTCGAATTCCTAAACATTTTTGGAGGTCTTTTTGGTGATTTGGCCTCCGAGTTTGTGTTTACACATTTCTTCATAAACTAAAGCATTTTGTCCAACTTGATTAAGTTGTTGAGGCTTACAAATAGTATAAAGGGGAAGTAAGGAGATTAATTTGGAAAGGGAGAAGATCAGTGAAAGATAAGATTAAGAAAAGATGTAGATTCTAGAGGCGTAGAGGTGTTTTTGGTCCAACGGACTGAGGTCTAGATTAGCAGAGAGAAGAAGATAGATTTGAAGGTAGATGATCTACTGGATCAGGTTATTAAGTTGTTTCAATCATTTTGTTATCCTAAGTTGTGGCCTAGCATCTGTAAATCTTGAGGGCATATGTAATTCATCAAATTATTTTAAAGATTGCTCCTTTTCCCTATTTTCCTTGTTGTATCTTGTGTTGTGTAAATTAGTTCCTCTATTATTCATGGTGTTTATGTTTTAGACTACAACATGAGGCTATCCTTCATTAGATCTCCCTACCTTGACTACAACACTCACTGTCCTACAAATGATTACAAATTATTACAATAGTGTCTGAACTAAATAATAGCATCTACTAATGCTAAATAAATAATTTTGGTTAAGTATAAACTGACTGTCTTCCTCTTTTCTGCTAATCTATTATGTTTTGCTGCACACTCATATACCAGAGTACCAAATCCACACATGGATGCTCATTCATTCATCACATATTAACTTTTACACATATATCAAACATCTACCATACCAAAATGATCATACAATTTGATCTTATATATCTGCATTACCAAAATAGATCTCCATTATGTCGGCTTCCAAAAACCGCATAACACATAACATGAAACATGTAACCTCTTGGTATTTGATTCAAGATTTCATTAATGAACTATTGTGTTGTCATTGATGTCAATTGTAATTGGTAATGATGTTGTTATGATGTTATCTTACAACCAGTAGGTGATCAACTGAAGGAAACTAGTATTACTTAAGTAGCAGTGAGATCAACTAGTAACCCTACCTGTTGATGTGCCAAACCCTAATCAATGGAGCTTGGTGAATTGGTTGTATTGATTTATGATCAAATAGTGAATAGTAATATTTATGCCACGTATGAATGTTGTATGTGATGAGTTTCAAGTGGTTTTTGGTGCGCAGAGATAATGGTTTTATCTTGGGAATGAGCGAGTACATTGCATGAAGTAGAAAATGCATGATGAGTCATAGGAATCGATGAAGTGGTGATCAAGGAGTGGTCGAGGTTGTCTTGAATAGTGTGCAATGATTGTTATGTAATCTAACAGTCATACTTGAACTAATTTGTTTGTAATCTATATGAGATCTTAGGTTTATGATGTGTTACTGACTGATTGTTTTGCTTATAAGGTCAATGAGTTGTTTTGTTATAGTATATTATAAGTTCAATTGGTTGCTGAACCAAAAGGAGTATCTATAGTATGTGTGAAGGCAGATAGGAGCATGAAAAGGATCTAATCAAGGAGAGTAGTTCTATTTACCAAATCAACAAACCCCTATTGTTCTCTAACAATTACAATAGTCAAATACATTAACCGGGTAAGCTTTAACAAGCTTAGTTCTTTATAGATCCTCTAACTAGGTTATCCATTAGCTTGGATTTCAAATCCTCTATCGAGATTACTCCTAACAGGGTATTTCTTTTAATAGGGAATTATAGTCAATCCCTTAATGGGGTGGTCTCTAAAAGGATATTTTGTAAACCTTTAATAGGCTTGGCTCCTAATAGGGTGAGCTTCAGAAGAGTTTAGAATACTTGTGGCTATTCATCCCCACTATGGTTTTTCCCATTTGGGTTTTCACATCAAAAATTATTGTGTCAAGTGGTGAATGGTTTTTGTGGTTATGTTTGATATGGTTAATTTTCTTAACTGTCAAATCCACTTAGTTATGTTAAGATGACTGACATTAATTTGAAATATTCTTTTACTATTGTTAGTAAAGTATTTTGTGATAGTTCTGATCCCTAATATAAGTATAGATCCAATAGCCAACAAGATGAGAGGGGGGGGGTGAATCATACAAACTTAATCATCCATAAAAACATCAGATTCAACCTCGGTAACATATATATCAGTCATATAACCAAAAACTGTCAAACATGCAAACTCAAAAGAATAGGAACAATATAAACCTCATAACACCGGATTTAATGTGGAAACCCAAATAGGGAAAAACCACTGTGGGATTTCAGACCCACTAAGAAATATACTCTTCTAGAGTATGCTTGGTTAAAAGCAAATGCTATTAAAGATTACAAACACATTGCTAGATGTGACCCGGTTAAGGGATTTCCCTCAAATCTGTTAGGATCTTCACTTTGTTAGAAGTGACCTTGTCAAAGGATTTCAAACACTCAATCAGAATGTCACCTTGTTAGAGGATTTACATATAAGATTGTTAAGTCCACTCGGTTAAGAGATTTCCTATCACTTTCACAAAATAATAGTAATACAATCTATCTACAACTTCACATCTAAAATGCTAAAGCAGATTCCTATTTGTTCTATACAATCTAGACATAGAACTAATCTTGTCTATCTGCTGGGCATCAATACTCTATTATTCTAACAGGTCTTCAAGCTTCTGTGCTTGGTAATCACTATGTAGCATCCCTGTGCATACACTTGCCCGCATACATTGTTTATCAATAGTTTCCTATTTATAAACAATCTTCTAACCACTTAATCTCCTTGATCACATTTCCCACGATCAATCATAGCCATCAGATCTTCAATCTTGTCTAGGTTCATTGTATCTTTTGATCTAAAAACATTTTACCCCACCTTGGAACTTGCACATTCACTTTGGAACTTGTGTTAGGGTAATGCAGTTCAATCTGAGTTGTAGATCTTCTTGTCAACTTTCCATTGCCTTAGATTCGTTTAACAAACTTCTTCCACGGCTTGCCAATCATTGATCCACTCTAGCTCATCAGCTTCTTTCATTAAATATCACATGTAAACATTTAGTGCATTCTGTTATAGCTCGGTTACAACTTGGTGAATACTAAACTTCACTCAGTAGAAATTCTGTCTTCATTAACTGTGATAACCTTAGGGTTTACCGACTAGGTTCCTTAGGGTTTACCGACTAGGTTTTTTGCTTGATAACATAGTATAGTATTAACCTTTACATTTAACAACATATGTATGATGTTAAAACAATCTAAAACATCAAGATCTCATCATTGTCTAACTCGGTAGTAGTTGCCCATTGAATAACTTATCCCCTTATTCATCATATTATTTCCTGTGTCTTTACCAACTTCTTTATAATCTTCATATCATATTTCTCAAGATATGGCAACATCATACTGAATTAGAAAATCAATTTCTTGACATCAATGAAAAAATAATAATATCAAGATAGTAAAACATCTTTAATCAGTTATGTCCATAATCATCAACAACCTTCTGTATATCCTTATAATGTAATATTGCCAACAATCTCCCCCTTTGGCATTGATGGCAAAACCAATTGATTTGATCTTTAAAAGATTCAGATTGTTGTGATTCTGAAATGCTCTCCCCCATACATTAAACTTCTCTTCTATTTTCAGTCTTTATTTCAATTTGTAGTCTTTTCTCAATCTTCTCCCCTTTTGTAGGTCTTCTCCCCTTTAGGTCTTCTCCCCCTGGGTAGGTGTTCTCCCTAGGTAGGTCTTCTCCCCCTTTGACAACAATGCCAAAAAGAAAAAGAACTACAACATAATTTCTTTCTATAAGAAGTTATTGCCTATTGTTGTGTATCAACTGAGTCTCGATCAGAGCATTTGTCTTCAATTCCTGTTCCCTATATCATTCTCTATATTATCCCAGTATTAATTCCAATACAATTTCAGGAAAACATTCTAAAGTGTATCAATCGAAGTGAGTAAAAGATATTAAATAGAGTCATCAAAGTGATGCTTTCACCAAACTCGGTCAGTTAGTAAAAGATAGGGGTAGGACCCCTAACTTACTTTTGAGATATTCAAAAGTGTCCTTTGGTAGTGTCTTGGTGAAGATATGAGCTATTTGCTCCTTTGTGTTAACATATTCCAACACCACTTTCTTCTCTTGAGCTTCTTCTCTAAGATAATGATATTTGATAGATATGTGCTTTGTCTTAGAGTGCATAATAGGATTCTTTGAAATATTAATGGCACTAGTATTGTCATAGAATATAGTTACTGGCTCGGTAACTTTCTCATTTATACCTTCCAACAGTTGTTTGATCCATGCAATGTTGGTACAATTCAGTGCGGCTGCAACATATTTAGCTTTAGTTGTTGACTGAGAAACACATCCTTATTTCTTGCTAAGCCAACTCACTAGTCTTTCTCCTAAGAAGAAAGCTCCTCCACTTGTGCTTTTTCTGTCATCAATGTTGCCTGCCCAATCTGCATCAATATAAACTTTTAGATCAAAATCATTTCCTTTTTGATATACTAAGCCATAATATTCAGTGCCTTTTAAGTATTTGAAAATTCTTTTGATTGTTGTCATGTGTATTTCCTTAGGATCTACAGAGAATCTTGCAACAATCCCTACTGCATGTGCTATATCTGGCCTGTTGTGAACAACATATTGCAACTGTCCAATCATAGATCAGTAAAGTGTCTCATCAAGAGATGCAGATTCATCATTCTTTGATAGTTTATAGTTGGTAGTCATAGGAGTACTTACTAGTTTTGAATCCTCCATTCCAAATTTCTTCAAGATTTCCTTTATGTACTTGGATTTAGTAATGAAAATCTCATTTTTCATTTGCAATATCTGTAAGCCTATAAAATACTTTATCTCACCAATTAATGACATCTCAAATTCTTTGCTCATTTCATTTCCAAAGTTCTTTCATAAAGAGTCATTTCCACAAAATATAATATCATCAACAAATATGGCTGAGATTAGTATTCCATTTTCATCATCTTCATGTACATGTTGCTATTCTCACGTGTCCTTATAAAACCAATCTTAATCAAATAAGAGTGCAATCTCTCATACCATACTCTAGGTGCTTATTTCAGACCATATAAAGCTTTGTTCAATTTACATACCTAATCTTTATTATTGTCTTCAACAAATCCTTCAGGTTGTTCAATGAAAACTTCTTCTTCTAATATTCCATTCAGAAATGCAGATTTGACATCCATTTGATATACCTTGAAGTTTTTGAAAGCAGCATATTCCAACAATGTTCTAACTCCTTCAAGTCTAGCAATAGGTGCAAAAGTCTCACCATAATCAATTCCTTCTTCTTGGGCATAACCTTTGCAAACTAATCTTGCTTTGTTCTGAATGACCTCACCTTTTTATATTTATCTTGTTTATGAAGATCCACTTTGTACTGATTCCATTTTTGTCCTTTGGTCTTGGGACTAGTGTCCATGTGTCATTCTTCTTGATTTGATCAATCTCTTTAGTCATAGCATTTATCCAATCTTCACTGTTAAATGCCTCTTTCACAATTCTTGGTTCAAATTTAGATATCAAACATGTGTTTTGTCTCAGTTTGTTCCTTGTCATCACTAGATCATCCTTATCTCCTATAATTTGACTTGGCACATGGTGTCTTCTGACATACTTGGCTAATACAGGCTCGATAGGCTCTGTATGATCTTCTTCATCACACAGTAACTGGATATTTTCTACATTTTCTTCAACAGTTATCTTGGTAGGACTTCTCGATTGCACATAGACAAATTCATCATAGTCTTCCAATTCTTTGGAATTCCCTTCATCAGTTCTTTTTGCAAATTCATCAATTTTCACATTTGCACTTTCTACTATTTTGTTAGATGATTTGATCAAACATTTAAATGCTTTTCTTCTAGAAGAATATCTTAGAAATGTTCCTTCTTCACTTTTTTGATAAAACTTGCCATTTCTATCATCTTTATGAACATAGCATTTACTTCCAAAGATCTTAAAGTAACTTACATTAGGTTTCTTGCCATACCAGATTCCATAAGGTGTCTTCAAAGTACCTTTCTTCAATTGAACTCGATTTAAGGTGTAAATAGCTATGCTTATTGCTTCTCTCCAAAATGTTTGTGGAACCTTCTTCTCAATCATCAGTGTTCTAGCATAATCCACAATAGATCTATTTCTTCTTTTAGCTATCCCATTCTGCTATGGAGTTCTCAGTGTAGAGACTTATCTTTTAATACCATGATCATTGCAAAATAGGTTGAACTCATCAGATGTGAACTCTCCTCCTCTATCTGATCTAAGACATTTCAGTTGTCTTCCTATTTCATTTTCATCTCTAGCCTTGTACCACTTAAACATTTGAAAAGCTTCTGATTTTTCTTTTAAAAACATTATTGACATCATCCTTGAATAGTCATCCACAAATAATATGAAATACTTATCACCATAATAACTTTGAACTTTCATAGGACCATAAAGATCGGTGTGCACAAGATCTAAAATTCCTTTAGAAGTGTAGGACTTACTTGCAAAGCTTGATCTTGTCATTCCACCCATCTGGCATCCTTGACACACAACATTCTTAGGTTTTTCAAGACTCGGTAGACCTCTTACTCTGTGCTTCTTACTTACCTTGATCAAATTATCAAAATTAACAAGACAAAACCTTTTATGCCATAACCAAGTATTATTAATCTTTGCATACAAACACCTATTGTGAGTTGAGTCAAGGTGAAATGTATTACCTTTTGTTTGTGTCGTAGTAGCAACTAACTTTCCATTCTTGTCATGAGCTTTGACAATTCCTTTCTGAAATTCTATTCAGTAACTTGTGTTGTTTAGCTATGCTACACTCAACAAATTATATTTCAAACCTTCAACCCAATAAACATCATTGCATCTTGCTTTATCAAGAAGTGTTATGGATCCTTTACCTCTTACCGGACATGGTGCATCATTACCAAATCTAACATAGCCTCCATCATAATCTTCTAACATAACAAACTTGTGTTTATCTCCTATCATATGATGAGAGTATCCACTATCTATAATCCAAGAATCATTAGTGTTTATGTGAGATATTAGGGCTTTTTCTTCATACCTTTCTTCATCTGATCCATCCTTGATAGCCACATAAACAACTTCCTCTATATTAGTCTCATCTGATTTATCATCTTCAGATTCCTCATCAGCAATTATGCATGTCTTTCTATCTCTTCTTTTGAAGTCTTAGTGTCCTCTATAATGATTATCTTTCTATTTGTCATCTCGATAATCTCTCTTTTTAGTGAAATCTTTGTCAGGACAGTTAGAAGCCATATGTCCAATCTTATCACAATTGAAATATTTCAAAGGTAGTTTTCCTTTATACTTACCTTTGCCTCTCGGTAACCTTTTGGCCAATAGTGCTTCAAAGTCTTCTTTCTTTCTAATTTCTTCATACAGTTTGTGTACCTCCTCCATGTTATTCTGAAATCTTTCACTTGCTCCACTGTAATCTCCTTCAGAGTACTTATACTTTCTTTCATTGTAATCATTAGATTCATTCAGATGAAAAGAACTAAATGCAGATTCAACTCTATTTACCGATGACCCACTGTTATCAAAATTACTTAACTCAAATGCATGTAATAGTAGCATCCAAGGAAACTGGCATATTAGGTACAAACCTCAATTCATTGATTGTAGAGACTCAGATTGCATAGGCAGGTAGAAGGGTTCTTAACAACTTACTTGTTACATCCTTTTCTTCAATAGTTCCTCCTGCTCCTTTGATTTGATTTACAATCTCCTTTAGTCTTGTATTGTACTGGGTTATGTTTTTACCTTCATTCATCCTCATAGATTCAAGTTGTCCTCTTAAACTATCAACTTTTTCTCTTTGAACATGTTCATCTCCTCCATATATAAATATGAGCTTAGTCCATATTGCCTTTGCATCATTGCAGCCTTCTAGATCATTAAACTCAGAATCAGTCAATGCAGATGTTATTTCAATCATTGCTTGAATATGTTCTTGGTTTGCCTTTATCTTTTCCATAGTCAATGGATAGGTGCTCGATGCAGCAAAAACATTCTCCAAATAGTATATAACATATTCTCCAACTCCTGATAGATGTAGTTTCATCCTTTTCTGCCATGTGCAGAAACTTGACTTATTCAACTTAGGTGCATCCCTCTTATACATCTTTGGATCTTTAACTCAAGTGCCTTTAAACTTTCCTTCCAGAGTCCAAAGCTCTAATACCAATTGATAGTTCTGATACTTAATATAAATACAGATCCAATAGCCAACAAGATGAGAGGGGGTGGTGAACCATACAAACTTAATCATCCATAAAAACATCAGATTCAACCTCGATAACATATATATCAGTCATATAACCAAAAATTATCAAACACGCAAACTCAAAAGCATAGGAACAATATAGACCTCATAACACCAGATTTAACATGGAAACCCAAATAGGGAAAAAACATTGTGGGATTTTGGACCCACTAAGAAATATACTCTTCTAGAGTATGCTCAGTTAAAAGAAAATCCTATTAAAGATTACAAACACATTGCTAGATGTGACCCGGTTAAGGGATTTCCCTCAGATCTATTAGGATCTTCACTTTGTTAGAAGTGACCTTGTCAAAGGATTTCAAACACTCAATTAGAATGTCACCTTGTTAGAGGATTTACATATAAGACTATTAAGTCCACTCAGTTAAGAGATTTCCTGTCACTTTCATAAAATAACAGTAATACAATCTATCTGCAACTTCACATCTAAAATGCTAAAGTAGATTCCTATTTGTTCAATACAACCTAGACATAGAACTAATCTTGTCTATCTACTAGGCATCAATACTCTATTATTCTAACAGGTCTTCAAGCTTCTGTGCTCGGTAATCACTATGTAGCATCCCTATGCATACACTTGCCTGCATACATTGTTTATCAACAGTTTCCTATTTATAAACAATCTTCTAACCACTTAATCTCTTTGATGACATTTCCCATGATCAATCATAGCCATCAGATCTTCAATCTTGTCCAGGTTCATTGTATCTTTTGATCTGAAAACATTTTACCCTACCTTGGAACTTGTACATTCACTTTGGAACTTGTGTTAGGGTAATGCGGTTCAATCTGAGTTGTAGATCATCTTGTCTACTTTCCATTGCCTTAGATTCATTTAACAAACTTCTTCCACAGCTTTCCAATCATTGATCCGCTCTAGCTCATCAGCTTCTTTCATTAAATATCACATGTAAACATTTAATGCATTCTGTTATAGCTTGGTTACAACTTGATGAATACTAAACTTTACTCGGTGGACATTTTGTCTTCATTAACTAACTGCGATAACCTTAGGGTTTACCGACTAGGTTCTTTTCTTGATAACATAGTATAGTATTAACCTTTACATTTTACAACATATGTATGATGTTAAAACAATCTAAAACATCAAGATCTCATCATTGTCTAACTCGGTAGTAGTTGCCCATTGAATAACTTATCCCCTTATTCATCATATTATTTCTTGTGTCTTTACCGACTTCTTTATAATCTTCATATCATATTTCTCAAGATATGGCAACATCATACTGAATTAGAAAATCAATTTCTTGACATCAATGACAAAATAATAATATCAAGATAGTAAAACATCTTTAATCAGTTATGTCAATAATCATCAACAACCTTTTCAATTTCCTTATAATGTTTATATTGCCAACATTTTGATGTTTTGGTTAAATGGTTTGGGAGTTTTAGAGTTGTTATACTGTTATTTTGTTATGACGGTCAATCGATATACTTGACAATGCTATTGCAATCTGTAGTTCAGTGATTGACTTGAGAGATTGTTTTTGTGTTTGGTGAATGTTAAGTCAGTTTGCTATCTACTGATTCAGCCCCCCCTCTCAGTAGTTGCTTGGATCCTTATTGATTCATCATATCATCAGTTGGTATAAGAGCATTTTAGGTCCTCTAGTGTCTAAGTCTAACAACTTGAGGTAAAAATCTAGAAGAACATGATGAAGAAAGAAGGTCCAAAGTTTAATAGGGAAAACTAAAGAATATGAAGTGATAGGATGAAAATCTATATCAAGAGTCTAGGAAGTCAATACTAGGAACATGTTGTTACACAATATAATGCACCTAGTGGGACTATGTCTAATGATCAAAAGAAAGAGCAAAAAGAAAATAATCAAGCATTGGAGGCCATTATCAGTTCTTTGTCTGATTTAGAGTATGTTTATGTCCATAGTCTATAGACTACTTATGATGTGTGGAAGGAACTTGAGGAGATCTATAGCAGTGATGAGCATGTGAATATTGCCAAAGAAGAGAGGTAAATTTGATGACATGTAGATGGATTAAGGTGAGAATATTCAACAGTATGGTCAAAGGATCAAGGAGATAGTCAATGAGATCAAGAGTGTTGGTGGTAAAGTGGAGGATTCCATAGTGGTTAGTAAGGTGTTGAGAACCCTTCTACCAGTCTAAGCTATCCGAGTTGCAGCCATTCAGGAGCTAAAGTATATTGATAAAACAAAGGTAACTCTTGACTCCATCATTGGTAAACTTACTGCATTTGATTTAAACAGTTATGATGGTAGTGCTCAGAAATTTGAATCTACATTTAGATCTTCAGTTTCTAACCCACCTATGAGGAAAAGAAGAGATGTTAGTCACAGTTATGAGTCTAGATCTAGTAGAGAATTTGATGATGAAGATAGTCTGATTGAGCTTGAAGCACTGTTGGCCAAGTGGTTACCCAGAGGTACTAGTAAGTATAGAGGTAAATTACCTTTGAAATGTTTTACTTATAACAAGATTGGACATATTGTTGCTAACTATCCTAATGGTGACAATAAGCATAAATGTGAGAAGTACAAGAAGTTCAAAGAAAAAGGCAAAGAGATTCCCTCATTGCAGTTGATGGTGGAATTACAAATGAGGAATCTGAGGGAGATTCCAATGAAGACATTGTCTTTGTTGCCATTAAAGAGGAGACATCTGATCAGAAGGCATTAGTTTCTTGCATGGATAGTTATGATGATTGGATCATAGATAGTGGTTGTTCACACCACATGACTGGTGACTCGAGTAAATTTCTTATTTTGAAGGAATTTGATGGAGGAGTTGTGAGATTTGGAAATGACTCACCCTGAATGGTAAAAGGAAACATAACTATTTCTCTTAATGGAAAGAGCAGTGTAGATGATGTCTACTAGGTTGAAGGAATAAAGCACAATATGTTAAGTGTAGCTCAACTAAATGACAGAGATTATCCATTGGAATTTATGAATGCAATGTGCAAAATCTATGGAAGAAAAGGTGAACTGATTGCAACCGGCAAGTTGACAAAAGGTAACCTGTTTCACCTGAATCCTAAAGTCAACAACTATTTAATTGCTAAAGTAGATGATAGTTGGCTTTAGCATCAAAGAATTTATCATATAAATTTTGATAACATTGTCAAAGTCAGTAAGTCCAAGTAGTAAGAGGTTGTGAATGCTCTATATAAGGAATGTCAACTAGGGAAGATGACATCCTCAACTTTTAAGAGAAAATATTTCTCAATAGAACATTTGTTAGATTTGGTTCATACAGACCTTTGTGGACCAATAAGGACTAAATGTATTCAAGGTGATAGATATTTTATGATCTTCATTGATGATTGCTCAAGAATGATGTGGGTCACATTATTTAAGGACAAAATAGAAGCCTTTAGTAAGTTTAAGGCATTAAGGGCCTTAGCTGAAAAGGAAAGTGGCAAGAAGATAAAGTGTCTGAGAACTATCAAGGAGGTGAATTTACTTCAGAGGAATTCACTAGATGTTGTGAAGATAATGGAATTAAGAGGCAACTTTATACACCTAGGACACCACACAAAAATCATATTGCAAAGAGGAACAATTGGTTAGTTGTTGAAGCTGTTGGAATGATGCTAATAGAAGGAGGTGTAGAAAAAACTTTCTGGAGAGAAGCTGTCAGTACAACTGTCTACACTATGAACTAGATATTGGTAAAAAGAGGTAAAGATAAAACTCCTTATGAATACTGGTATGGTAGATCACCTAATGTCGGTTATTTTAAGATTTTTGGTAGTAAATGATTTATCAAGAGAGGTGACTATGCTGGTAAGTTTGATGCTAAGAGTGATGAAGGCATATTTATTAGTTACTCCACCAAGAGTAAAGCTTGCAAATGTTACAATAACCAAACAAAGAGAATCATTAAAAGTGTTGATGTCCGAGTGGATGAGTGTCCTGAAGTTTTAGGAGAAGCCAATGAGGAGGATAAGGAAGATGAACCTTACATTCTGATTTTGGAACCAAAACCGGTGAAGCCAAAAGTTGGTGAAGTAAATATTGTAGTACCAGTTAAACTAGAATAGGTAGATTCTGTAGAAGAAGATGATGATAGTGAGGAAGAAGAACTTGAAGATAATGATCATGTTATTCCAAGGTATGTGAGACTCAATTATAATTTTGACTAGATTATTGGAGATAAAGATGTTGGAGTGTTAACCAGAAGAAGAATTAGATAGAATTCTTGTATGATCTCCACTATTGAGCCTAGAACTACTAAGGAAGCCTTTGGAGATGATCATTATGTCAAGGCTATGGAAGAGGAGCTTGACCAAATTGAGAAGAACAATACATGGACCCTAGTACCCAAACCAATGAATAAAAATGTCATGGGTACTAAATGGGTATTCAGGAATAAATTGAATGAAGATGGAGTAGTAGTAGAAACAAAGCTAGATTGGTATGCAAAGGTTATCCCCAGGAAGAAGGAGAATACTATGGCGAGACATTTGCACCAATTTCTAGATTGGAAGGTGTTAGGACTCTACTTGCATTTGCAGCATATAAGGGATTCAAAGTATATCAGATGGATGTGAAGTCGACATTTTTGAAAGGAATACTGGAAGAGGAAGTATATATTGAACAACCAGATGGTTATGCTTTGATTGATGCAAAGGATATGGTGTGTAAACTAAACAAGGCATTATATGGTTTGAAGAAAGCATCGAGAGCATGGTATGAAAGACTGCATTCACACTTGATGAAGATAGGTTTCCAGAGAACCAGTGAAGACAACAATATATATCTCAAGACTGAAGAAGATAAGATACTTGTTAGTGAAGTGTTTGTACATGATATCATATTTAGAGGCAATGATGACATGATTGATGACATTGAAAATGAGATGAAAAGTGAATTTGAAATTTCTCTAGTTGGAGAGATAAAATTATTCATAGGTTTTCAAATTCAACAGATGAAGAGTGGTATTTTAATCACACAACCCAAATATGTGAAAGAGGTATTGAAGAGGTTTGGAATGAGTGACTATAAACTAGTTGGGACACCAATGGTTTGTTCGTATTTTGGATATGTTGATATAGTTTTGTCATTGATGTCAATACTTGTCATTACTTGTCAACACTTATCAGCACTTGGAGATTTTGGTTATGTTCACCCATAAGACAAAGACTTATGCATACCACTGGTATTTGGTTCACTGGCAGATTATATTGTTCGTCAACACTTGGAATGACTTGGAAACTACCTGGTTATGTCGAAGACATTATTCCATCACTTGGTTTTGGCGATTTGGTTATTTATTTATTCGAGTTTGCATGTTTGCTATTACTGGAAAAGAGGTCCAGGATAAGCACCGATAGACTTATCTATTCCAGATTAGCACGACATGTTATGGAAATGATTTATTATTATTGTAAATGCATTGAGCCAACATCATGCATCAGATATTGATTTGTTTGTAATTAATTTTATTGTAATATCTTTTAGTGAGCCAACCTATTCAATTAGTCTTAGGTTATGGTATATATGTAAGATCGACATGCAATTGGGAAAAGGAATTGTAATAGAGTATATGCAAAATAAGCAGAGCTATACATGCAGACATCATTTGAAGGTTGAAGGAGGGTTTTGTGAAGGCAATCAGAACTACACCGGTACTGAATCTAGCATATGAAGATGCTATTTTGTGTAGTACATTATCATTGGATTTGACCATCCAATTATAGTTAGTGTGACTCTCATTTTGTGATTGAGCAATGAGCTCTCGACAGCTAGCCTTTCTACATGTGTAGAATCCATATTGCAAACATATACTATCTGCAGTAGTATCATTTGATTGTGGGTAAGGCTTCCCACCATGGTTTTTCCCCTTACAGGGTTTCCATGTACAAACATTGGTGTTATGTGTTGTTGATGTTGTTGTCTTTCTGTTTCATGCATTAATCTTTACCGGTATTGCAATTAACTATTAAGACTATCTACCAGCATAAAGTTTGGTTTACCAGTATTAAGCATTAAGTTTTGGTTAAGTTAATTTTGGTTGAATTTATTGGACAACTAATTCACCCCCCCTCTCAGTTATCTCTGGGACCTAACAATTGGTATCAGAGCATAGTCCTCTTTTTGTAGAATTTTAATAGCTTGAGGAGATCCAATGTCTACCAACTATTTTAGGAAGGACAATCTGAAACTTGATGGAACTAACTATGGCATATGGAAGATCAGGATGGAGACACACTTGAATTGCATTGGAAAGGATATATGGGATGTTACAAAGAATGGCTATATTGCCCCTACTCAAGGTCAACCTAATCCACCTAACTTGGCTAAGGATGAGGAAAATGATTGCAAAGCAAGAGAAGCACTTTTGAGCGCATTGTCAGATCAACAAGTCATGGTATTGTTAGATAGATCTATTGCTAAAGCTATTTGGGACAAATTGGAAACATTGAATGAAGGAGATTCCACAGTCAAAATTGGAAAACTTGAATGCTTGCAAGCTAGTTATGAAAGTTTGAAAATGGAAGAAGATGAAAGAATTTTTGCTTTTATGGAAAGAGTAAATGAAATTGTTTTGGGTATACAATGTTATGGAGGAACCTTAAGTGAAGATGATATTGTTTCTAAAGTTTTAAGAGCTTTACCACTGACATATAAAATGAAAGTTACCGCTATAAATGAGCTAATAACAATTCCTAATGCATCAGCATCTAGAGACACTTTGGTTGGAAAACTTTCAGCTTTTGAGTTTGAGGAATTTCGTCCTGTTACTACTATCAAGATAGATCTAGCTTTTAAGGCGTCATCATCAGCTGCATCATCATCATTATCTGATAAATTGATTAGAAATCCTTCTATGCAAGAGAACCTGAAGAAAGCAGGAGTGAAAATGAAGAACTTGAAAAACTTGAAGCATTATTTGCAAGGAAAATGCCCAAAGGTCCAGTTGGAAGTAAGTATGAAGGTAAAGCACCCTTTAAATGCTTTAACTACAATATGATTGGTCATATGGCATCTAGATGTCCTGATAGACATGCAAGATTAAGAGAAGAAGCTAAAAGAACATATAAGCCTAACCCTGACTAGCAGAAATACAAATTCAAGAAGAATAGAGACAAATCTTGTTTTTATGCTGATGAAGGAGTTACTGATGATTCTAATGAGGATCCAGTAGACAATGGATGGGCATTTGTTTCTATAATAGAAGACCAACCAAAACCTACTGTTCAACTGGTAGAGCAGGCCCTAGTAGCTAAAGTTGAAGATAAGGATGAATGGATTATTGATTTAGGATGTTCACATCATATGACTGGAGATAAGAGTAAATTCTTAACTTTTCAGGATTACAATGGAGGTCTAGTAAGATTTAGAGATGATAAAGCTTGTTTGATCAAAGGAAAAGGCACTATATCTTTTGATGCAAGAAATAGAAGTATACAAGGAGATAGATACTTTATGCTAATCATTGATGACTATTCTAGAATGTTCTAGGTTACTTTTCTCAGAGAAAAATCTGAAGCATTTGGTAAATTCAAACTATTCAAGGTGATGGTAGAAAATGAAACCAAAAAGAAAATCAAATGTTTGAGATCAGATCAAGGAGGTGAATTTACATCTAAGGAATTTAATACATTCTATGAAGTGAATGGGATCAAAAGATAGTTGTCAGCACCCTAGACATCCCAGGAGAATGGAGTTGTGGAGAGGAAAAACAAAACTATCTTGGATGTAGCTAGAAGTATGATATCAGAAGAAAATCTACCTCATATATATTGGAGAGAAGTGGTCAATACAACTATTTATACATTCAATAGATTTCACATTAGAGGAGAAATGGGTAAGACCCCACATGAACTATGGTCTAGTAATACTCCTACTCTTAAATATTTCAGAATATTTGGAAGTAAATGCTATATTAGAAGAGATGAGTATATTGGCAAATTTGATCCTAGAAGTGATGAAGGAATATTTCTTGGTTATTAATCTAAGAGCAAGGCATATAGATGTTTTAACAAGAGATTGTAGAAAATTGTTGAGAGTGCAAATGTGAAGATTGATGAACAGTTTAGAGGAAATTAAGGTACACAGACTCTGAACTGACAATTGAGATAATCACAAATGAATCTATTATGAATACACTGGTACAGAATGGTGATCCAGCTACACCAAGCATCATCTGGAGATTCAACAGTCACTGAAGAACAACAACAAGAAAAAACACCCCGGTATGTAAGATTGAATCATTCTGGAGATCAGATAATTGGAAACAAATTTCAAGGAGTTATGACTAGAGGAAGATTGGCAAATTAGGAGGTATGTTTTATTTCTCAAATTGAACCTACATCAGTTAATAAGGCATGTGAAGATAAATATTGGATTAAAGCAATGGAAGATGAATTGGAACAAATTGAAAGGAATAACACTTGGTCATTAGTTTCCCAGCCTAAAGACAAAAATGTAATTGGAACTAAATGGGTTTTTAGGAATAAAATTAATGAAGATGGCATGGTAATCCAAAATAAAGAAAGATTGGTGTTTAAGGGATATTATCAGAAAGAAGGAATTGATTACAATGAAACCTTTGCACCAGTAGCTAGAATTAAGGCAGCAAGACTTTTATTGGCTTCAGCAAGACTTTTATTGGCTTTTGCAACACACGAACTATAAATTATATCAAATGGATGTTAAATGTGAATTTCTAAATGGAGATCTTAAAGAAGAAGTTTACATTGAGCAACCTGATGGATTTTCTTTGATAGATAGCAAAGACATGGTTTTTAGGTTAAGGAAAGCTTTATATGGATTGAAACAAGCTCCTAGAGCTTGGTATGCAAGATTGGACAAATATCTTTTGAAGCTTGGTTACACAAAAGGTAATGCAGACAACAATCTATACTACAAAGTAACTAATGATGACATCTTGGTTATTGAAGTTTTTGTTGATGATATAATCTTTGGAGGAGAAGATGGTTTGTGTAAAGATTTTTCTAACAAAATGCAGCAAGAATTTGAAATGTCTATGATTGGGGAGATAAAAAAAAATTTAGGATTGCAGATTTCACAGACTGATAAAGGTATATTCCTATGTCAATCTAAGTACTTGAAGGAATTACTAAAGAAATTTGGCATGAAGAATTGTAAACCAGTAAGCACACCTATGACTACAAATGATAAATTATCTTTGAAGGATGAATCTACACCTATTAATCTGACTAGATACAAATCTATGATAGGAGGTTTACTATATTTGACACAAACAAGACTTGATATTATGAATGCAGTATGTATTGTTTCAAGATTTCAAAGTAATCCTAAAGAAAATCATGAATCAATAGTGAAAAGGATTTTTTGGTACTTACAAGGCACTACAAATCTTGGTTTATGGTATCCTAGACATGAAAATTTTGACTTATATGCATACATAGATGCTAATTGGGCAGGATATGTGGATGATAGAAAAAGCACCACCGGTAGAGAATTTTTTCTTGGCAACAAACTAATTTCATGGTTGAGCAACAAACAGAGTTGTATAAGTTTATCAACTACAGAATTAGAATATGTTGCAGCAGCAACCAATTGTACACAAGTATTATGGATCAAGAAAATGTTGAAGGACATAAAGGTAAATTGCAAGGAAACTATAACTATTTACTATGACAATACAACAAAAATTGATATATCAAAGAACCTGATACTTCACTCTAAAACTAAACATGTTTCTATCAAACTACACTTTCTAAAAGAGAATGTTGAAGCAAAAGAAGTGAAATTGGTTTATGTCAATACTAAAGAGAATATTGCAGATATTTTTACAAAACCTTTGCCTAAGGAAACATTTGAGTATCTTAGAGAGAAACTTGGAGTTCTAATCCCACTGGTAGAGACTTAGACAGTTGATGTTTGTCATCAATTAGTAGAATTAATAGAGAATTATTTTATTCCAGCTTTGATGAGGAGAGCTACTTCTCAGGGGGAGTAGTTGGTATATTGAATGAGTCGGTATTTTGTATTTGGTTTTGTATTGCTTTGGCATTTGATGTCAAAGGGGGAGAGATTGATATGGAAAAACACATTGGTAACACATATTATTCCTAGAAGGAGAGACTTTATCCCTTGGGGAAGAGATTGTTGCTTTGGAGTGAGATGATATTATGTATTTTTGATTTCTGGTTATGATCTCTTTGGGAGATTGTTGGTTTTTGGTTTTTGGCATTTCTATTTTGGCACTTTGATGGTTTTTCCATCTTGTGTTGCCATCAATGCCAAAGGGGGAGATTGTTGATATTTTGGATATGTTGATATAGTTTTGTCATTGATGTCAACACCTATCATTACTTGTCAACACTTATCAACACTTGGAGATTTTGGTTATGTTCACTGGCAAGACAGAGACTTATGCATAACACTGGTATTTGATTCACCGGCAGATTATATTGTTCACCGACACTTGGAATGACTTGGAAACTACTTGGTTATGTCAAAGACATCATTTGATCACTTGGTTTTGGTGATTTGGTTATTTGTTTATTCGAGTTTGCATATTTGTTGTTATCGGCAAATAGGTCTAGGATAAGCACTAACAGACTTATCTATTCCAGATTAGCACGTCTTGTTATGGAAATGATTTATTACTATTATAAATGCATTGAGCCGACATCATGCATCAGATATTGATTTGTTTCTAATTAATTTTATTGTAATATCTTTTAGTGAGCTGACCTATTCAGTTAGTCTTAGGTTATGGTATATATGTAAGATCGACATGTGATTGGGAAAAGGAATTGCAATAGAGTATATGCAAAAATAAGAAGAGCTATACATGCAGACATCATTTGAAGGTTGAAGGACGGTTTTGTGAAGGCACTCAAAACTACACTGGTACTGAATCTAGCATATGAAGATGCTATTTTGCGCAGTACATTATCATTGGATCTAACCATCCAATTGTAGTTAGAGTGACTCTCATTTTGTGATTGAGCAATGAGCTCTTAGCAGCTGGCCTTTTTGCATGTGCAAAATCCATATTTTAAACACATACTATCTGCAGTAGTATCATTTGATTGTGGGTAAGGCTTCCCACCATGGTTTTTCCCCTTATAGGGTTTCCACATACAAACATTGGTGTTATGTGTTGTGGATGTTATTGTCTTTCTGTTTCATGCATTAATCTTTACCGGTATTGCAACTAACTATTAAGACTATCTACCGGGATAAAGTTTGGTTTACTGGTATTAAGCATTAAGTTTTGGTTAAGTTAATTTTGGTTGAATTTATTGGACAACTAATTCACCCCCACCCCCTCTCAGCTGTCTCTGGGACCTGACATGGTTACAAGTTGTAAACTATCTAAGGAGGATGATTTTGCATCCATTGATGAAAAGGAGTACAAATCAATGATAGGGAAATTTCATTATGTTGTTCATAGTAGACCATATATTGCTCATGCAGTTGGATTAGTTTCTAGATTTCAGAAGAACCCAAAGCAAACACACATGATTGAAACTAAAAGGATATTCAGATATTTGAAAGGTACTATTGATTATGGATTATGGTATCCATATGAAGGTAACTTTGATTTGAAGGTTTATATAGATGCAGACTGGGTAGAAAATTTTGATGACAGAAAGAGCACAACTAGTGGTGCATTATTTCTTAGAGGAAGACTTGTATCTTGGAGCAACAAGAAGAAGAGTTGTATATCACAGTCCACTATTGAAGTTGAATATGTTGCAGCATATATGAATTGTACCCAGGCAATCTAGATGAAACACATTCTGGAAGGATTCAAGTTGAAGATCACAGAACTAGTAAAGATTTTATGTGATAACACCAATGCAATAAAAATCTCAAATAGCCCAATGTTGCATGCTAGAACCAAGCATATTGAGCTAAAATATCATTTCTTGAGGGAGAAAGTGCAAAGTAAAGATGTGTTACTAGAGCATATATCTACTAGGGTGTAGCTAGCAGATATATTTACTAAACCTCTACCTAAAACTACTTTTTAGTATCTTAGAGGTCAGCTAGGGGTTGTGCCCCTACACTGTTAAAAGCTAGGGTTGTCATTGCACCAAAAGATCGACCTATCAATGCCCGATACAACCACTAGACTTATAGAATCCACAAGAGGTTGTTAAACCATGTCACGAATCCTCACGAGGTACGTTGGCCCACTGCCAATGATCCCCCTCCTAGCGTCACTTGCCACGGCCCATGACCAAGCTCTGATACTACTTCTTACAAGCTAGGGTTATCATTGCACCAAAAGATTGACCTGTCAATGCTCGATACAACCACTAGACTTATAGAATCAATAAGAGGCTATTAAATCATGTCACAAATCCTCGCAAGGGATGCTGACCCACTGCCAACATACATGAGGTCAATTGAGCAGATGTGGAAGAAATCAATCCTAGAGCTAATTGAAGAATCTTGAAGCAGGATTGGTGTAGAGTGGAGTTACTCCATAGGGGGAGCATCAAGTTGCATATTGCTTATGCAAAACAATGAAGTATGACATTGCATATTTTACTTTCACTTTGGCACTGTTGTCAAAGGGGGAGAAAAACTATTTGATTATGGAGAGAAGAATTGTATGATTGATAGAGAGAAGAACTATAGCCAGTTACTAGCTAAAGACAGGGAGACTCAATTGAAGGAGAGTACATGGTACAATGTAAACCAGGATTCCTATACCTATGTATGTGCATTACTCTCAATCATCACAATCAAGGGTATTCATATTTGTATTGCCATCAATGCCTAAGGAGGCGACTGTTCGTATTTGATTGAAGATTGCATTGATCAACTACTATGTTGTCATTGATGTCAATTGTAACTGGTAATGATGTTGTTTTGCAACCTGTAGGTGAGCAAGTGTCATGAAAACTATTTATCCATAATTATTTAATTAGGAAAATAATGTTTACTTTTCACAAATGAAATGAAATTGAAATTGAAATGGAAATGGTAAATTTTAGAGGAACTAGATGATAATGTGAAAGAAATTCAAATGCAAAGAAATGTTTTATATTATTTTTTGTAAGTGCAATTGAGTGATCAATATTATTTTTATTATTAGGGATTGTCATTGCTAATGAGAAATTGAGTGCAAGTGAATGCAGGAACATGCAAATGTAGATGAAGGCAAGAACATGGTTTATGTAGAGTTGTCTTAGCTCATGGACTTCACTAGAATAAATGGAATCTCACACACCACTTTAGAATACTTATGTGTGCATTTGATAGATAATTGAAGTTTGTGATAGAATTATACTTGAATTACATTAGTGATTGTGAAATATTATGCTTTATTGTTAAAAGAGAGGTAAACTGTTAATGATTTTAAAATGAATATTGACCCTATGTTTATATATTCTTTTTATGGAGATATGTGTGAATGGGTGACACATTATATTAATTAATTTACTAGCATATATATATATATATTTATTAATTATACGTATATGAGTTTGAATAATGATTTGATCATATACATATATATATGCATGCAATTATGATATATAAAAACATATTTGATTATTTTTTCTTTGTGAAAATTCATTTGATTATATACACACACACATATATATACATATATAATATATTATATATATTTATATATATAAATATATAAAATAATAATAAATGATTTATTTAATGGCATATTAATCGAATGGTGGTGGATTATTTTAATACAAAGTAAATGATTAATGAGGGAGGTTGATAGTAATATCGACCACTCCCCATAATTATAGGGAAAGGTCAATATTACCACCGACCACTCCTCCTCCCTTTTTTTATTTTCCTTACCGATCACGTTGTAGCCACATCGACCAAGCCTGGACAATGTAGTATATGGTGAAAGTCATGGGTTACCAACCCACATAAACCCACCAATATTAGTATCTTTGAACAACATGTGGTGTAAGAAGTTAATTTAATAAACTTTGCATGTTATGTGGTAGTTGATACTAGTCGATTTGGCATAACTAAAACTTAGGAAACTATTTGCAAGAAAAATGGTAATATGTCGACCATGCCATAGAACAAGCATTTAAGTGTTTGTATTGAAAATCAACTTGCAAATTATATATTATACCAAATAAGAAATACAAAGTGGGAGTCGATGTTGACTATTCCACATAGCATTCTATAACAAGTTATTAAGAGCTAAGCTTAGTGCATAGTGGAGTCAAATAATAATAGTGACTATGAAACTAAACAAAACACATTGTGTTTGAGATAAACTCAAATGATACTATTAGATATATGTAGTGCATGGTATATTTACAAGTCAAGGTGCCATGAGAACTATTCCACATGTGGAAAGGAGGGAGTCGGTGTTACTACCAAATACCCACCCAAATCTGGTTAACCCAAGGACACCTACAATTGATCTATGAAGTAGCCAATTCAATCTATGAAGAACCTCAGGGCTTGGACAACATGAAAAGTATCTAAATCCTTCTACTCTTCAAGCTCTACAAAACCTAGGTGGGTATACCTTTGATGCTTAGAATTAAACCTATTACACACCTATGACAGCATCAACATAAACAGATAGATCTCACCAGGGCTATATAACAAGTAGTTTACTACAGATAGGCTGGATCTACACATAAAACTTAGCTATGTTTGAGTATGAGATAGATGAAACATTTCAAAACATAACATAAAATAAAGATATTCTCATTGGATTTTTTATTGGTTTGAGAATCCCCTTAATTGTAGGATCAGTGCCTTATCCCAGGGCAACAGAGTCACAAATCAAACAATAGATGAAAACTTATACTATAGATCCATCTTAATTCTTAAGTCTTCCTGCATTTAATGCCTTGCATAAATGCATTACTCAGTTCATCCACAAAAAATATCAAATCCAGAAACATAATCTCTATTTTATTAATGTTTGCTCATAGAGTTTAAAATCTTCCTTGAATATTACCTACAAACCAACATTACACTCACAGACATAGCTGCTCATGACCAACTTGATCCTGCTTAAGAATTAGATTTGAATAAAATGAGATTACATTTCAGAGACAAATTCTGTATGAAATTGTGCATGCGTTACACACACAAGAACCTGCAATGGCTAACCTTCGAGCATCTTTGGGTCACGAAGTCACGTGAGCTACTAATCTCCATCAAACTTGCATTCTCTTTAACCCCTTCGTGATCTACCTGGGTTTTTCATTGTTTCATAGACCTTAACTCATGAGCATCTCTCCTTCGCAAAGTCATGCGAACCATCTGATCTTCTGAACCTGTAGGGTCTTTAACTTTCACCATTTGAGCATGTGCTTTTCGCTATTTCGTAGACCTTAACTGGTGAGCATCTTTCCTTTGCGAAGTCATGCCGACCGTCGATCTATTGCAACTTGCTCGTTGGTTATGTTGGCCTTTCTCTGCAAAAATCATCTGCCTAGGGATTCATGCCTATGTGGGGTCCACTTTATCACCACTCACTCAACCTCCTTAGTCTCCTTGGAATCCACACCCACTTTCGTGGGGTCTACCTTGGGCATCCTTAGCACCTTCCATCAAAAGCCTTGAGGCTTTGACATATTGCTAGTGTGGAGATTTACTTATAAACATCAAAAAGGTACACCTCCCAGTCAATGTGGGATATTGCTCATGCCTGGTACTGTGCATTTTTTTAAAAGTTTTCTGCTGATTGCAATTTTTGAAAGTTTGAAACACCTTCCAAACAACATGCTAAGGAGGAATAGGTCATCACTTGCCACTTTCCTTGTTTATGTGCCTACCAAACATGTTTGTTATTGATTTCAATTTCTAAAAACTTTATGTATCTTCTAAAGTTTGAAAACCCCCAAATATATTTACTGAAAGTCTCAGCATTCTACTCACCATGCTACAGTAGAGAGTTGGAATGTCAATTTTCATCTACCCAGTGCACTTTGCTGAAAGAACTTTCTGATAGTCTCCAATGCCTTGGTCAACCACCACCGCTAGCAGAGAAGGATAAGGAGAAATGTGAGGGGATTGGACTAGCATTTACATCTGCCAAATGCATTGCTTGGGAGTTCATTGCTACTGCTGTGTCCAACGTGGGAGGGGGAAAAACATTCTGCACTAGCCACATTGCATTTTTTCAAAGAATTATTAACTTTCATTTACTTGCAACAGAGGGAGGACTGGTTTTATTGCCATTTATTATATTTGCTAAAAAATTCCAATGGCTTTCCATTTCAATATCATGTGAAAGGAGGGTGCTGGCAGATTTACATTTGAAGGTTGCATTCACTGGAGTTTAAGATGCCCTTCTCCATCTTCATTTGAAGTGCCAATCACATTTGAAAGTTTATGATTTTGAAATGCCATGTATGCCAATGCCATTTTCCTAAGAGAGCTTTAATTTCATATTTTCACCATGCCTTTCACATTTCTTTCAACTTCCTTTGTATTGTTGTAGCTGCTCTTCCCGTTCTTGTAATTTCTTGATTCTCAATTCCATTTGCTTTGCTTGGAGCTGCTCACACATGGAGGGAGGATTCTCATTGAACTCCAGCAAATGGATCCATTAATGAGGGTGTGACAACACTGTGTATGCTCCATCTCCACAGTGTTGTAGCCATGAAGGTGTGCATTATTCTTGATAAGATAATACAAACACCTTTCATAGCCTTTATGATTGATATGCATGCCAATACCATGCAAAAGAACTATAGATTCCATCAATTAAATATCACTCATTTAAATGTTCTAAAATTCTCCCAGTAAACAAAGTCGCCAATAAAATCAATGTACGGGCATAACCCAGGTCGGGCCCCAAAGTGGGTCCGACTAAAAAAATTATCATTTTCATACAAATGGCCTCTAAAATACCTTAGGAACCTTAAAATTACCTCTGAAATTGATCGACACCATTTTCAGATCATCAGACTGAGTTTTGCAACTTTTAGGAACTTGCGCCACATTTTCGCATTTAATCATGAAGACGTAATTTTCAAAGTGGTCAAAACACCTTTCTAGACCTCACCATCTAACAGGCGTGTACTCTGATATACAAGGATGAATTCTACCAAGCGGTTTTTCAAGATGAATCCCAAGTGAAGAAATATTAATTTCTGAAAAATGCCCAACTGGCTTTGTCGACATTGCGGACCTGATGAAGTCAATGTTCTGGCAACACATGATGCCTTTCTCAAAAATACCAAATGACCTCTGTAGACCCTCAAATTTGAAACATAGGTACCTTGAAGCACATATTAAATCTTTGAATTCTCAATTATACCAAAAGTTCGACTGGGTGCAAATGGCGCACTCATGAAAATGGCTACTTTAACTGATGTAGAAACAAAAGTACAGATAACTGAAAAAGATGGCTCAATAGACCCTTTTGAAAACCGATCAAACAGATTGGCAGAGGCTTGAAATTTAAAACATGACTCATCATTTATACCAACAATATCCGAGAACAAACATTCTAACATGACATTCACCGAGGCAACTTTTACACTTGTGCAAAAATAGGGACTTGCCAAAACACACAAACTGCAAACAGATTGAGCTTTGAAAACTGAGCAAATGGATTCATGAGGACTTGAAAATTTGAAAGATAACTCACATTTATGCATAGAATTGAATACATTTTGAAATTATTCATGACGATCAACAGGGAAAAAGATATAAACACCCAAATTAAGCTACTCAATAAAATCTGCATTTGTACCTAAAATGCACTTTCAGCTCACCCCTCGAAATGGGTACCTGATAAACTTATCTAAATTGAATTTTGAAAGTTGCACATCACTGCATAGGTCAAATGAAAGGTGTAGGACATTCTTCCTAAGCCTTACCCCCTGAAAATCAACTGTCTCCATTTTACCCTCTCTCTAACTAGGCCATTCAAACTAACTCATTTGGAAATGCAAAGGAAAATTTTGAAATGGGCCTCTAGACTTGACTCAATTTTAATGAGTCCCAATAGTGGCTTGGGCTGGGGATGGTTGATTGCAAGATCAACATAAGAATCCAGATATCTATGGTTAAGCAGACCACCCAAAAATAGAATATTTCTCTTCTCTTCTAAAAAATAGGGCTTCCTTATTCTACCCAAACATCAGGGCAATTTATTGAAAACCACACAACTGAAGCAAAGAAACTATACAAAATATACAACTTATAAATGGCTCTAGGCCATCAAAACTGAAATCAATTCTTACCTCTATCAAACACATGACTTTCATTTCCACAAACTGGAGGTAAACTGGAAGTTTCATTCACATCTACCTGTTCAGAAACACTTCCACTTCTAATCAGTTGATCACATTAAACATAATCATCAACATGTTCATAATCAATCAATCTTTGGAAACCAAATGAATGCTGAAAGGGCTGATCACTAGGTGACATAAGAGTGCCATACTCTTTACCACTCTTTCCCAGCTGAAATGAAAAGTGGCCTAACTTATTTTGAAAGTTGAAAACATTAGGCACATCTCTATTGCTAGTTTGCTCAAATGATGAACACTCTTCGACAATGATAGCTTGCAAACTAGAGAGGAAAACTTCCTCATAACATGACTACAATTCATCTTGCTGATCACAATTTCTATCAGCCTCTTGCACAAGTAAAAACACATGATCATCACTTATCAATGTTTCATTTCTCACTTGCAAATCTGAGAAAACTACTTCAAATCTATCATTCTTTTTAACAGCAAGATCCACACAATGCATACCAAAATCTAAGTTCATATCAATGTATGAATCTACATTATCACACCTATCAATCTTATACGCATTTTTATCTTGTCCATCACTCAAATCAAATATAGGGAAAGAATCAACATACGTATCATACTTCACACCCTCAAAAACATCATCAGTATCAAAACATGTACTGGTTGGGTGTGAGAGATTGGGAACATTTTTGGATGCATACCTTTGGAAATCAACAACTAAGAGTTCTAAAATTTGTTCACTACTTAGTGAACCTTCTTCTTCATTTTCATTTTCCTTGGCTTCATCCTCTGAGCTGTAAACATTGTCCCAATCTGATAAAGGAATTAAATTAGTAGTACTCATGTCTCTATGCACATTTGTTTCATCATTATAACAACTCGCATCTGCATCATAACCTTTATCATGCTGCTCATTAAGTGTTGCTATATGTTGCAACATAGTTTCATAACTAGGGTTGCAAACATTTTGTGGATTGAACTTAACAACAAGGTGATCCATATCATTAAAATCTAAAACCTTAACGGGCTCATGTTTACTCGAACAATTACTTATGTTCTCACAAATTTCTTCTTTCTCTGAATACACATCTAAACTATCATGTTGAGAATAATAATCACCTTCAGCATCATAGGAGGTGTATCCACTCATGGATTCATCTCCCTCACTGTCCTCAATCTTGTGTACATTTTCAGATTTCATTCTTTCAATCTCATCCATCCATTCTTTTATACATGCAACACTCTCTTCTCTCAAGGTAGTAGACCAATTAATTGAGTCAGGATCATCAAGCTCTAAGAATAACTCAATCCAAATAGACTCATGGGGTCTTGCATCAGCTGAAAGCTCATTCAATGCAGCTATAAATATTTCATATAAAACAATTGATGACTCTTCTTTTCTTTTCCCTACTTTCCTTCTTAAAAACCAGACAAACTTCTCTTGGATCTTTTGAAGACATACTTTAATTTCTCTATCAATCTCTTTTAGATTTGACAAAGGATTTTCAGATCTAGGAACTACATTTAGATTCATCACGTTTATAACATCTACTGAACCATTATCTTGACCATGCATCTTACTATTTCATAAATTATTTTCAAAACATATACAGTCACTAATTTTCAGAATCATACACACTTCTCCCATCACTTAACTAAAATTTATTTCAAAACATGAAGCATGCATACTTTAAATTTCTTTTCCTTTCTATGGTGACTGTTTCACCTTATAAGGAACATGACTTGTCTCATTAATACTTTGAGGAATACCTGGAGAAAAAATTGCTGCTGCTGTTCACTTTACTTCTGACTGGAAATTTGAAGAACTCCTCCAAATCTCAAGTTTGTTCTTATAGAGTCGTCACCTCCCTGAAGAGGAATAAAACTTAACCACCGATCTTCACTCTGAACACTTTCAGATTTCTGCGTCTCACCACACAGCAAAGTCACACAATATTTTTCAAATTTTCATAGCAACAAGAATTCTCAAGGTATACACTTTCAAATCTGAAAATAACTTTCAGATTTGTGAACTTCTAAGACTCTTCACCAAATGAATTTTGGCAAGACTCATGGGTTTGACTGCAATCAACAAAATTGGTACAACTTCTCTCAACCTTACTAAAAAATGTAATTACAAAACACTGTTAGTTCCCCAGCAAAGTCACCACTTTTGTTGTTCCCAAATTATGATTCCCCCTAATATCCCTTATAATAAAATAATAAACTCTGTCTACAAAAGAGAAATCAAGGAGAAGGAAATTTCAGAGCAACATATGACAAGGTTTGATGAACCTTCTACACTTCAAACTTATCCAAAGTTCAGGCAGGTATACCTTATGTGAATTGACTTCACACTTTTTAAAAATAGATCCACAATAAACCAGTCTAAAAACCAATGAATCTTATCACCTCAAACTAACTGAAACAAAGAAAGAAATCTTATGCTCATGTTCAGTATCAACCTACAAGATATGTAAAAGATAACCACAATAGATACCAATGCCTTATCCAGGCCATAGAGTCATCTAAGTTTAAACATTAATCTCACAATTAAACATCTCCATACATCCCATCACCTCGGCTTTTATAAACCCCACACATGCCTGACATAAATAAGAATTTACCCTCATCAAACTAGATAGCATTCATCAAATTCAAAGTCTCTCACAAGGAATTTACTGATAGAAATGATTCCTGCATATTTAATTCCCCTCCTAAAGAGAAAAGCTAAGAAATGCATCTATTTAAGACTGCCTTACAACCCATACTCAAATGAATAACCCTAGATTACTCAAATTGAAAACAGTAAATATTGGCGAGCACACTTGAAGACAACACAGATTCTAGGCTCAAAGTTGATGGTCTGTGTATTGATATTAACTCAGAAAATATTACAAAAATACTTGAATGTTCTCCATAAGACTTAGAAAAAGCTCAAATAAATTTCTGCAGCGTTTCCTTACAATTTCTTGTGATTTTTTTTTTAATAGTCCTCGTATCCATTTATAATAACATGGATGCATACAAAGCTTAAGACTTTCCTAGGAGAATTTGTTATAACTATACTTTGCTCAAAAAATAGTTACAAGTCTCTTTCTGACTCAGTGGCCTTTTCAGTTGGTAACTCTTGTGCAATACCCTATAACTATCCTAGAGCATCTTCCAACTAATCTGGATCATCTTCTTCTTACACCGCATATTTCTTGGACCACTCTTGGAAAAGATCATCAGTAGGCCATGAGTGACCAATAAGCCTTTTATTCAACTTTAATAACTTTTTCCAAGCATTCCTCACTTTCCTTACCTCTGACTCCAAAAACCCATAATGTGATTTGATCTTCTCTATTTCCTCAATTGTTTTAACAAATAGTGAGGTGTCATCTTTATTAATTATTTCATTTACCCTTAAGGATAAATTAGCCCCTAACTCATCTAGTCATACCTATTTATCTTTCAACTGATTTTGATTAACAAAACCTCCAGGAAACAATGCAAATTTATGCTCGGTATACTCTTTCCTATACAAGTTGGCCTTCCTCTCCACATTAGCTCTTCCTTCTACCACCTTTGTCAAATGCCTGGTCAAGTCACATGTGGACTTAATAACAACATTAGACCCAACTTCATCCTATGATGCACACATCAGTTCTAGGTCCACTTCTTTGGGCAACCATTTATTCAGAATGGGCTCTAAAATAGCCTTGTCCTCATTTAACTCACTAAGAGTGTCCAAGATCCTCTTCATATTTATGTGTATTGTGGGAGCATCAACTTTATCAGCAAAACTTAGAATTATAACCTTTATCTTCTCCTCATATTTTCTTGCAAATAAGGCCTGAGCCTATTTCATCTTCTCCAATTCATGTTGATAGGTCTCAGCTGGTTGAAAACCAGAAAGCATAGGAGAAGGAGGGAATTCTATGATGGGACTAGTAGGAGGAGGTCTTGCTGGAGATGAAGAGATTGCCAAGGTAGAGGACTCACCTCCTTGGTATTGTCCCATTAGCTGACTTTGAAGCTTGCCAATGGTACTATCCTTGCTAGCTGCCTCTTTCTTTGCTTCATTATAAGCCTTTAGAACTGTCTCCAATTTGATTCTAGCTATGATCCTCTTTCCAGTTTTACCCCATTTGAGGAAAAGATTAAATTCTTGATTCTTTATTTTGAGGATTTAATGCAAACCCTGAAGGAGAAGAGAGAGGCCACGATGTAGAATGATCCTGATAGGGCTAAATTGGTCCTATCCAAGCCTGCCTGTACCAAGGTTGTTCCACCAGGTAACTATATAATGCAGAAAAAATCTAAATAAACTATGATGATGCTAGTGTCAGGTGAACCTTCTATTTCCAAAGGGAAGAGGGCCATTGAAGATATTTTAGAGATTTAGGATTCACCAAAAAGGTAGAGGGTAGGAAAAGAAATTGAAACTGATGACCCTCAGTACTCTCCCTCTTAGGCCCCAATTCATATAGGAGATGAGCAAGTTGTGGCGGAGAAATTATTACAATTAGGGAGTCTAGGTGAAATTGCATACACCTACAATGAGACTCAAGAAGGAATGCCAGAGGAGCCACCCAGTGCTGAAATGGACATACCTGATGGTGAGATACAAGGAAATGAGTTGGACATCACTGTCAAGCAAGCTAGTGAAGAATTCCTAGCTAATAGCAATTTTGTTGCATCAGGTGCTTTCATGCAGTTTCTATGGAAATAGAATATTGATCAGTTCAAGATCAGATGTGCAAAAAGAATAAGTGAATAGCCTCATAAAGATACAAATTCAATAGAAGAAGAGGTCAAATAAGAAATGATGGCTGAATGCAAAGCCATCACTCCTGAGGCTGGAAGGGAAATGGTTTCAAAATCCGGTGTGCTAATTCTCCCTGAATGAGATATAGCTGATGCATTGGTCCTAGAAGCAGTCAGAAAGGAAACCAAGCCAATGAAAGGAGTAGTATTTAGCAAAGATGATGCCTCTCTAATAATGTGGTCCCTTAAAAGAGATAAGGGTAGAAGAAGGAAGGACACCTCAGAGTCTAGTCTCTTAGGAGGAATGATAGTCAGGAGAGTCTAGGACACAGGGGTGTGGAAGCAGCTAGTACTATTTTGGAGACTGCTAAGTTCAATGTAGCAGTAGCAGAGAAGGAAGAAAAAGAAAGGGTTGATATTTGGAGACAATTCTAAAGGCTTATAATGAAGCAAAGAAAGAGGTAGCCAATAGGGACAATACCATTGCCAAGCTTCAAAGTCAGTTGATGGGACAATACCAAGGAGGTCAGTCCTCTACCTTGGAAATCTCTTCATCTCTAGTAAGGCCTCCTCCTACTAGTCCCATCATAGAATTCCCTCCTTCTCCTATGATTTCTAGTTTTCAACCAGCTGACACCTATCAAAATGAATTGGAAAAGATGAAACAGGCTCAGGCCTTATTCGCAAGCAAATATGAGGAGAAGATAAAGGCTACAATTTTGAGTTTTGTTGATAAAGTTGATGCTCCCACAGTACACATAAATATGAAGAGGATCTTGGACACTCTTAGTGAGTTAAATGAGGACAAGGCTATTTTAGAGCCCATTCTGAATAAATGGTTGCCTAGAGAAGTGGACCTAGAACTGATGTGTGCATCATATGATGAAGGTGGCTCTGATATTGTTATTAAGTCCACATGTGAGTTGACCAAGAATTTGACAAAGGTGGTAGAAGGAAGAGCTAATGTGGAGAGGAAGGCCAACTTGTATAGGAAAGAGTATATCGAGCATAAATTTGCATTGTTTCCTGGAGGCTTTGTTAATCAAAATTAGTTGAAAGATAAACAGGTATGGCTAGATGAGTTAGGGGCTAATTTATCCTTAAGGGTAAATGAAATAATTAATAAAGATGATACCTCACTATTTGTTAAAACAATTGAGGAAATAGAGAAGATCAAATCACATTATGGGTTTTTGGAGTCAGAGGTAAGGAAAGTGAGGAACGCTAGGAAAAAGTTATTAAAGTTGAATACAAGGCTTATTGGTCACTCATGGCCTACTAATGTTCTTTTCCAAGAGTGGTCCAAGAAATATGCGGTGCAAGAAGAAGATGCTCCAGATCAGTTGGAAGATGCTCCAGGACAGTTAGAGGGTATTGTAGAAGAGTTACCAACTAAAAAGGTCGTTGAGTCAGAAAGAGACTTGTAAGTATTTTTTGAACAAAGTATAGTTGTAAAAAATTCTCCTAGGAAAGTCCAAAGCTTTGTATGCATCCATGTTATTATAAATGGATACAAGGACTATAGAAAAAAAAAATCGCAAGAAATTGTAAGGAAATGTTGTAGAAATTTATCTGAGCTTTTTCTAAGTCTTATGGAAAACATTCAAGTGTTTTTGTAATATTTTCTTAATTAATATCAATACACAGACCATCAACTTTGCGCCTAGAATCTATGTTGTCTTCAAGTGTGCTCGCAAATATTTACTATTTTCAATTTGAGTAATCTAGGGTTATTCATTTGAGTATGGGTTGTAAGGAAATCTTAAATAGATGATTTTCTTAGCTTTTCTCTTCAAGAGGGGAATTAAATATGCAGGAACTATTTCTATCAATAAATTCCTTGTGGGAGACTTTGAATTTGATGAATGCTATCTAGTTTGATGAGGGTAAATTCTTTATTATGTCAGGCATATGTGGGGTTTATAAAAGCGGAGGTGATGGGATGTATGGAGATGTTTAATTGTGAGATTATTGTTTAAACTTAGATGACTTTGTCTCCTGGATAAGGCATTGGTATCTATTGTGGTTATCTTTTACATATCTTGTAGGTCGATACTGAACATGAACATAAGATTTCTTTCTTTGTTTTAGTTAGTTTTGAGGTGATAAGATTCATTGGTTTTCAGACTGGTTTACAATGGATCTATTTTTAAAAAGTGTGAAGTCAATTCACATAAAGTATACCTACCTAAACTTTGGATAAGTTCAAAGTGTAGAAGGTTCATCAAACCTTGTCATATGTTGCTCTGAAGTTTCCTTCTCCTTGATTTCTCTTTTGCAAATAGAGTTTATTGTTTTATTATAAGGGATTTTAGGGGGAATCAGAATTTGGGAACAATAGCATGCATTTCAACTACCATTTAATATGACATGAATTAATAGTAACATAGTAATAAGTCCACATAATATCATTGGTAATAAAGAACTTAAACGACTTGGGCAGTTTGGTGTCAATAGCAAGGAAAAAAAAATATCATTGCATGCAGAACACAAATGTGTTTGAAGCTATTTAGGACTGTGATGTTGCAATTAAACCATGTGTGGTGTCATTTAGAATCAGTCCACCACTAGGAGAGATGGGCTCGAATATAGGAAAGAAGGTAGATGAAAACACTATATATAGACCATCGAATTGGAAAAGAAAGAGACATACAACAAAGGATTAGAGAATGGAATGTAGAAGAGAAAAGTATTGGAAATTTAGAAGTATTATGACTAGTTGTAAAATATTAGTGATGATCATCTTAGATTTAGCATCGAATTTTAGAGAATATAGAAAAGATAAGAACTAAAAAAATAGAGAATGGAAATATAGAGTAGTAAGGAGAGAAAAGAGAGCTCATGAGATAGAATAGCGTAGAGGGGGAAAGCATTATAATTTGGATGTATTGTAGATAGTTTTGGGAGAAGATATTAGTGATCATAGCAAACTTGGATTGTATTCCAGAGGTAGGCTCTATTCTAGCCTTTTTTGTTGTAGAGATCTAAAAGATAAAAGAATGTTCTATTTTGTTCACGAATTAAAATCATGATATTCGATTTCTTGATATGAAACCATTTTAAATTTCTTTAAAATACGTTCCTGTAAATAAAGATGAAATAATAAAATATTTTCTTAAGGTTTGTTGATAAACATAGTGTAACTCATAGAAATTAGATCACAAAATCCTCTAGAAACAGAGAAAGGGAGTAGAGAGATTTTGTATAAAAGATGGAATATTAGGATATGAATTATTAGATATTGGAGCTTATTTTGATTTCTTGAAGAAAAGAGTTACACTCTTGAATTTGATCCTTGCATTAGAAGTTAAGATAATTTCTGGGTATCTCATTTGAAAAGCCATATAGGTATGCATATTCATAAATCATAAAAACACACATATTAGTATCAAACTAAAGATGTTATTAGAGAAAAGAGGTAGAAAAACCAATGCACATGGAAAGATAGACAACTTAGACGATATAAACATGGAAATTCGAAATGATAAGAAATAGAATACAAGTTAATGATTATTCTATTTAAATGTTTTGATAATTGAATAAAAGAGTGTGTACTCATTTTTTATTAATTTTTAATGTAAAGATACATACATGTGTTACACCTTCTTAAATTTAAGTCTTCTCTTTGAATTAATTGAAATATAGAAGTGAAAGATAGTTTTCTTTTTAGAAATATATTTGTTTATCCATGAAATATTGCTTCCTATCAAATAGGATTGGTTGTAACGAAAGATTGATTCTTTCTATTTTTATTCAACGAAATATTGTCTTCTTTAACATTGCTTTTTTTATCATGCGAGAAATAGGAAGCTAGAATTTAAAAATGAAAGATTGTCTTCTATATATATTTATTCTAGATTCATATGAACAAAGATAGATAGGCTTGTGTTTATGGAAAGTTACCTTCCAAGATGGGTGCCGAATGTGGGTTATAGAGAGAGAGTTTTCTTTTTTTCAAAACTATATTTTATTGCTATGCATGGCATTATACTCGGCCGAGTAATCAAATAACCATTGAAATAGATAGATTTATTTATTTATCCACTCTACCACATCCTCGATTAATCTTGCTTGTTTCTTAATGGAATTAGAAAATAGAAAATGCATGTATTATTCTAGGCACACACCAGATTCCATCTTGTCTATTGAATTATTTTTGCTAAGCAATTCATGCAAGGTCGGGTATTCTTGATTGACCAAAAATTCTGGGGAAGTGTAAGCTTCAAGGTTGGGTGGAAAAAGCACCCGAATCTTGTTCTTGTCTTCATTCTAAAGATTGCATTGAAGATAGATTGGATTGAAGATCAAAGGACAAATCTCATCCTTTACTTTGTATTCTTTTGTTATTGAACTTAAGGTATTTTGGAAAGCCTAAGTATTGTATGATTGAGATACTACTTATATCGATTTATTGAATGAAGAATCTTTATCTTTTATACAAATTTTGTTTTTATTTATGATATAACTTGAATAATCAAATGAAGCTATGGAAGGAAAAGTGGAATGAAATAGACTTATTAAGGAATTATGAGTTTATTTAAGAATAAAAAGTATTTCATTTTATTATTGAAGTTAGGACGATTTATGTCTTTAAATTTTGGTATTAGAGAATAGTTTATAACTCTAGGGCCTATGAGTCCACTTCATGAATGAAATCATGTTCTTAACAAAATTTCTATTAGATATCTAACACATAATACTTGCAAATTAAGAATGAGCACAAAGCTTTTACAAGGTGAAATGATGACAACAACCTAGAAGAAGGAGGGTGGTTGACTAAGGAAGAAATATTTCCCTCCTACTATAGAATGAATTCATGATATTCAAGATGAGAATTATAAGGTTGAGGAAGGCAATTATCTACTTCTAGGATGAAGGAAGAAATAAATCAACTCCTAAACCAAGAAAGAAGAAATAGCTAATCAAGCTAAGTAGGGTAATGGAAATCTCACCTACCATTCCCTTGGGAGACAAGAATAGTTGGACCACCCTATTAAGGATATAGAAAAAGAATATCTATATGAGTATCTCCCTATTAAGTCAACTATATTTAATTCAGATGAGTCAAAAGGATATACCCCACTGACTCCATGGGAAGAGATATAAATTTGGTTGATATCATTTATGAACAATCGATAAATAAAGTCACTTTTTGCGAAATCAACATGGTGTCAGGATAGGTGAAGAAAGAATATCTCCTAGAATTAGCATACTTAATGGACACATTTGTTGGATGATAGTTTATTGAGTAAGAGTTGAGCACGTATATAGTAAAGTTGTAGTTGATACTTTATTGATATAAAAATGATGGTTGTCATTAGATCCTAGATGCTTGGGATGCTTGCTATATTAGACTCTTAATTATTTAAACTTGTCTCTTGCAAAAGATATTATTCTATGTCTATAGTGTACGAGGTAGGTACTATATGGATGATATGATGAAATCTTCATACAACTTTTGTATTCTAGTTTGTGTCCTCGTAGTCAATTGTAAAATTGTTGGTACTATACTCTCTCTAGCGCATTTTCTAAAAGATACCCTAAGGTGTTGTAACTCCCCCTCATATGTGACTACTTCTAGTCACTCAGTAAATTTGATATGTATTCAATTTGATGCTTTATTTGGTTATTTGACAAATTATTTGATCATTAATTTTTGGATTAGCTTTGAGTTCTTAACTTGATTATATTTTTTTCTTTTTCTAAATGGACGATTTACAAAATTTTCTATTTTGTGACCCTTGGTCACACTTGACTTAATGTTTCATTATGTGCATTTTATAATTTACTATCTAAATTGATCACTTTTTCTCTTAACCTTTATGGTGGTTGATCTAATGTTTAAAATTATCTTGCATATTGTATTTCTTCCTTATCATGTTCATAGAGAATCCCTGATAGTATGTCCAGGAAAGTAAAAAGTAGAGAGTGTACCAAACATGGGTGTTGTGTCAGTTAGGGCAATAATACTATGTATATGTGTAATTTTTAGTTTCAGTAAATTCAATGTGTTGAATAAGAGAATAGGCCTTGAAAAATTATATATATATATATATATATAGTAGATAGACAAATTTGAATTAGTTCATCAATTATATCTGATCTTACTTCCTTGGTTTTACCTTCAAGGTCATGTGACCATGTAAGATGTCTTTTGTTAAAAGTTGGTTTTGGAAGTCTTGAACATCCAAGAATATATGGTCTTTGGCATAAAGACACATTTGAGATAAATAAGGTCATGCTAGTAGTTGTATAATGTTTGTTATGATGTTAAGAATTTTCTCTCATCATGGTTGCCTTGTTAATTGTCAATTAAAAGTATACGTAGTAGTTTGAAAATCTTAATGGATTGATATAAGTCAGAGGAATGAAGTAGATTTAGTTGGTAGGAATTTTTGGAAATAAAAAGAAAGTTGAATGATGTGTTCTCATAGATCAAGGAAATATTTATCTACCATGGTTACTATACGGTAAAAATTGAGATACCAATAGTTGCGGAATCACTTGGAAGCAAAACAATAAGTTTTGGAAGTATATATTATGGATCATAGATTTGATAAATTTGAGAAAATGACTTGGGTGTAATTAAGAACATCAATGAAGGATGTACTCACTTAGAGGTAGAAAATTGAGGAAGATAATATTGCACCTTATTTAGAACATCTAGAAATATGTAGTTAATCTAGAGATTGTTGATAAAGATGTGACTATACTAAGAACTTTGGAAAAGGTAGTTGAGTATGTGGCACAATGTTTAGTGAGTTAAAATTGAGCATGATCATATAATAGGAATTTTGTATCAAACCTAAGTATAGGTGGCAGGAAATCAATATGAAATTTATTCAATAATTGCTTTTGAGTAAGAACAAGCATGATATTATAGTTGGTTATTGTCAATAGATTGACAGAGATTGCACATTTCATACTTGGATATATTTAAAGATGAATCATTGAATCTTGTGAAGAAATTTATTCATTCAACTTATTGATTGCATGGAGTTTCAAAAATAGAAATATCAAATAGGAATGTCTGGATGACATTATGGTTTTGGACAATATTGAATACATCTTTGGGAATTAGATTGACTTTTAGTTGGCATGACATCTTCAGATAGATGACCAAATAGAAAAGAATTAATCAGGTAGTGGGGGATTCTTTTGGGTGTATTGCATGTATTAGAAATACAAGTGGAAGAAGTATTTGCCTTTGGATTGAGTTTACATACAACAAAATCTTTCTATGCATCTTTAAGGAATGACACCCATTATGATGCTCTATGATGGAAATGACAAACATTTGTCAGTTGGGATAGAATAAAGATAGGATCATCATTTCAAATATGCTTAAGGAAATGGATGAGCAGATGAAGTTTATCAAGAATATATTGAAAGAAACAATCGACATACAAGAAAATCAATGATAATAGAAACAATACTTCTCGGTATTTGTTACTAAAGATGAAATTCTTTTGAGGGAGAAGCCTCATAAGAGCTCTATTTTATCGAGGAAAACATCAAAGTTGGTACCAAGATATGTGGGACCCTTCGATGTGCTGAAGGTTATGAATCCAATTGCTTATGGGTACAGGATCTAGGAATGGTGCTAGTCGAGCACATCCAAATTCTTGATCAGTGTAGTGTTAAGCTACATAGCAAAGATTTAACTTAGTATTAAGTCCAGTGGGACCAATATTCTGATGATAGTGCTACTTGGGAGGATACTGAGATGATTTACAGTCATATTCCTCTTTTGTTTTTCATTAGAGTAATATTTGCTTGATGCATGAAATAGTTTAATACTATGATTTTGATTTACATGTTGTAAATTTGGATAGTATATTTCTTACTATTTTTGTTGTATTTGATTTGAGATCACAATGTATGGTTAATATTTATGATGTTGAGAAAGTATGTGCTTGTTGATAGAATAATAAGACAATGGGACGATGTCTCTTTTAAGAGGCGAAGGATGTCACAAACCCTATTTATCCATAATTATTTAATTAGGAAAATAATGTTTACTTTTCGCAAATGAAATGAAATTGAAATGGAAATGGAAAATTTTAGAGGAATTAGATGATAATGTGAAAGAAATTTAAATGCAAATAAATGTTTAATATTATTTTTTTGTAAGTGCAATTGAATGATCGGCATTATTTTTATTATTAGGGATTGTCATTGCTAATGAGTAATTGATTGCAAGTGAATGCAGGAACAAGTGAACGTAGATGACGACAAGAATAGGGTTCAAGTAGAGTTATCTTAGCTCATGGACTTCACTAGAATAAATGGAATCTCTCACACCACTTTAGAATACTTATGCATGCATTTCATAGATAATTGGAGTTTGTGATAAAATTAGACTTGAATTACATTAGTGACTGTGAAATATTATGCTTTATTGTTAAAAGAGATGTAAATTGTTAATGATTTAAAAACAAATATTGACATGTTTATATATTCTTTTTATGGAGATATGTGTGAATGGGTGAAACAATATATTAATTAGTTTACTAGTATATATATATTTATTAATTATATGTATATGAGTTTGAATAATGATTCGATCATATACATATATATACATATGTAATTATGATATATAAAAACATATTTGATTATATATGAAATTTGATTATTTTTTCTTTGTGAAAATTCATTTGATTATATACATATATAATATATTATATGTATGTATATTTATAAATATATAAAATAATAATAAATGATTTATTTAATGGCATATTAAACGAATGGTGGCAGATTATAAGCATTATGTTATAGTCATGTGGCGGTTTATTTTAATGCAAAGTAAATGATTAATGAGGGAGGTCGATAGTAATATCGACCGCTCCCCATATCTATAGGGAAGAGTGGGCATTACCACCGACCACTCCTCCTCCCTCTTTTAATTTTCCTTACCAACCACATTTCGACCATGTCGACCAAGCCTAGACAATGTAGTACGTGGTGAAATCCATGGGTTACCATCCCACATAAACCCACCGATATTAGTATCTTTGAATGACATGTGCACTAAGAAGTTAATTTAATCAAATTTTCATGTTATGTGGTAGTCGATACTAGTCGATTTGGCAAAACTAGAAACTTAGAAAACTAATTGGAAGAAAAATGGTAATATGTCAGCCATGCCACAGAACAAGCATTTAAGTGTCTGTATTGAAACTCGACTTGCAAATTATATATTACACCAAATAAGGAATGGGAAGTGGGAGTTGATGTTAACTATTCCACATAGCATTCTATAACAAGTTATTAAGAGCTAAGCTTACCGCATAGTGGAGTCAAAGAATAATAGCGACTATGCAACTAAACAAAAAACATTGTGTTTGAGATAAACTCTAACGATACTATTAGATATATGTAGTGCATGGTATATTTACAAGTCAAGATGCCATGAGAACTATTCCACATGTGGAAGGGAGGGAGTCGGTGTTACTACCAACTACCCACCCAAATCTCCACCTTCGCACTTGTTGTAACTGCCATTTAATGTGACATGAATTAATAATAACCTAGTAATTAGTCCACATAATAACACCAGTAATAAAGAACTTAAATGGCTTGGGTAGTTTGGTGTCAACAAAAGGGATAAAGAATATCATTGCATGGAGAAAACATAAATGTTCGAAGCCATATAGGATTGTGATGTTGCAGTTAAATTATGTGTGGTGTCATTTAGAATCAGTCCACCACTAGGTGAGATGGGCCCGAATATAGGAAATAGGGTAGATGAAAACACTATATATAGACCATTGAATTGGAAGAGAAAGAGACATAGAAGAAAGGATTAGAGAATGGAATGTAGAAGAGAAAACCATTGGAGATTTATAAGTATTATGACTAGTCATAAAAGATTGGTGATGATCATCTTAGATTTATCGTTGAATTTTAGAGAATATAGAAAAGATAAGAACTGAAAAAATAGTGAATGGAAATATAGAGTAGTAAGTAAAGAAGAAAGAGCTCATGAGATAGAATAGCGTAGAGGGGAAAATCATTAGAATATGGATGTATTGCAGACATTTTTGGGAAAGTCATCATTGATCAGAGAAAAATTGGATCGTATTCCAGAGGTAGGCTTTATTCTAGCATGTTTTGTCATGGAGATCTAAAAGACAAAAGAATGTTCTATTTTGTTTAGGAATTAGAATCATGATATTTGCTTTCCTGATATGAAACCATTTTGAATTGTTTTAAAATACATTCCTATAAATAAAGATAAAATAATGAAATATTTTCTTAAGGTTTGTTGATAAACATAGTGTAAGTCATAGAAATTAGATCACAAAATCCTCTAGAAACAGAGCAAGGGAATAGAGAGAATTTGTGCTTTATAAACTTTGAATTTGAACCACAAAGAAGATGGAATATTAGGATAATGAATTATTAGATATTGGATCTTATTTTGATTTTGTGAGGAAAAGAGTTACACTCTTGAAATTGATCCTTGCATTATAAGTTAAGATGATTTTTGGGTGTCTCATTTGAAAAGCCATATAGGTATGTGTATTATGAATTTACATCATGTTAAAAGTTGTTATGGAAAATTAGTAAAATCAGTTAGTTAAATTCATAAATAATAAAACAACACATATTAGTATCAAACTAAATATGTTATTCGAGAAAAGAGGTAGACAAACCAAAACACATGGAAAGATAGAGAACTTAGACAATATAAACATGGAAATTTGAAACCATAAGAAATAGAATGCAAGTTAATGATTATGCTATTTAAATGTTTTGATAATTGAATAAAAGAATGCGTACTCATTTTTTATTCAATTTTTATGTAAAGATACATACATGTGTTACACCTTCTTATATTTAATTCTCGTCTTTGAATTACTTGAAAGATAGAAGTGAAATATTGTTTTCTTTTCAGAAATATATGTGTTTATCCATGAAACATTTCTTCCTCTCAGATAGGATTGGTTGTAGTGAAAGATTAATTCTTTCTATTTCTATTCAACGAAAGATTGTGTTCTTTAACATTGAATTTTTTATCATGCAAGAAATAGGAAGCTAGAATTAAAAAATGAAAGATTGCATTTTGTATATATTTATTCTAGATTCGTATACACAAAGTTATATAGGCTTGTTTTTGTGGAAAGTTACCTTCCAGGATGAGTGCCGAATATGGGTTATAGAGAGAGAGTTTGATTTTTTCCCAAACTATATTTTATTGCTATGCATGGCATTATACTTGGTCGAGTAATCAAATAACCATTGAAATAGATGGATTTATTTATTTATCTATTGTACCACATCATCGATTAATCTTGCTTGTTTCTTAATGGACTAAGAAAATAGAAAATGCATGTATTATTCTAGGCATGCACCAGATTCCATCTTGTCTATCAAATTCTTTTTGCTAAGAAATTCATGCAGGGCCGGGTATTCTTGATTAAGCAAGAATTCTGGGGAAGTGTAAGCTTCAAGGTTGGGTGGAAAAAGCACCTGAATCTTGTTCTCGTCTTCATTCTAAAGATTGCATTGAAGATAGCTTGGATTGCAGATCAAAGGACACATCTCATCCTTTACTTTGTATTCTTTTGTTATTGAACTTAAGGCATTTTGAAAAGCCTAAGTATTTTATGATTGAGATACTACTTATATCGATTTATTGAATGAAGAA
>NW_026729435.1:0-74000 GCF_030272615.1 Cryptomeria japonica | reverse complement strand
TGATTTTTTGAGTTTCATCTAATCTGAAAGTACTAAAATTAATATGGTATCAGAGCTATAGGGTAGATCAACTTTCAATTTTCAGAATTAGTACTACTTTATTTCCAGATTGTTGTCTCATTCAGAGGTCAGGTTAATGGGGCTAGAAGTTGAAGATAGGCTTGATGGAAATATTAGAGACAGGTTCGTACTAACCAGTGATCAGATTTAATAATGTAATTTCAGTCTCTTGTCCTTTCCTTCTTTGATGACATGTTTGTAAATATAAGGATCTCTCAATAAGATGAATTTGATAACAATGAAAACATTAAATGAACGAATCTTCTATTTTAGTCCTTGTTAAACCAAATATTATAAGAGGATGCTTGGTTGATTAAGATTGTTGTTAAGGGCTTATTATTTTTGGTTGCAACTTTATGTAGTGGTTAAGATCTGATTTAAATAAGAGTTGCAGATCTGATTCTGAAAGGGTGTGTCTCTTGCCAAAGAACATACATGATGAGGAGGTGTGACCTGTCCCTCATATTGAGAGACATAAAGGAAAGAAATCAAAGCATCCAGTGATATCACCTCGGATCGGATTGGATCATAACTATTTTTAAGTTACAGGTAGTAACATCTTTGTTCTAGGTGGTATTCATGGGGATGTGCTTAGTGCATGCTTGATATATGACACCTAATAATGATCTTATGCATAATTTAATAATAATATTCATATGGACTACAATATGTATGACAGTTATACTTAATTTCATTCATAATACATGACAAGTTAGTATACTTACAACCTAATACTTGTTACTACTATTAGTATTTAAGAAAGTTGAGAATGGAGTTGTTTCCAAAGAGGGGTAGTGTAAATCCAATCAATAGGATGATTCCAAAGATAGGGTAAGGATCAGCATCCTGTAAAATTTGAGGGTATGGTCCCAAGATAGGGTAGGGGCTTGGAATTTTAAACCTTGAGGGAGCCTATTGTATCTTGGTCTCTGAGTGCTTTGGTAACATACCCATCCCCTTCTTCCTTAGAACTGAAGTAGTAACATACGTTGACTCTTTCATTAAGAATTATGGATGATAAAATTAATTATCTACTATGATATAATTAGTTCTCTAGTATGGTAAATGAACAATTTACTTATCAATAATTGATAAATTAATTGAAGTCATAAGTATTTTGAAATAGATTAAATTATGGTTAAAACAGACCTAAACCTAGTAGGGGAAATTTTGTGTACGTGCCTGTCTGTGACCTGATCAATTAAATACTAAAATTAAATATGGAAGTATGCCCACATTAAATATCTAGTGCTTAATTGTTCCAATGAGTGAGATCAAAACAAAGAAGAAAATTTGAACTTAATATATTTGTAAAGACATTGCGAACTTGAATATTTCCTCTCTGTTTTGAACTTTGTTTAATTTGTGTGTGCCTTTATCTATGTGCATAAGGGAAAATAAGCCAGTTACATAAGTATCGCTGCTAATTGAGTAAATGAAGTATTCATTAATGCCATAAATAAGTGAGTTAGGAATTTATTATATACTGTAGCTTACTAATTGCTACTGATTCATGGAAGTATAGGACCTCACTATCATTGCTTGGTTAGTATCTTCATTGGTAAGTATACCTCTTGTAAACATTCTATTATTACTTCCTCACCTATGATCTGATTGAGTTTTGACTATCAATTGAATGATTCTATAATAGCTACATAAAACTAACTTTTCAGTTGAGTATTTACTATCATAAAAGGTGAAGTTAGCATTTCTCATCCTTAATTATGAATAATTATGATCTATGATGCTTGGCTATCAGTCTGATATTGAGAATTAAGAGGGAGCCCTATGACCTTCAATTAAACTCTTGGTATGAAAGAGTATTTGATAAGACTAGGGTTTTTTTATAGATTCTAACCCGTTCCTTAAAGTATTTGAAATGTTAATTCTGATGATCAAACTCTAACATAAAGATAGTCTCATGATTTAATATAAGAAAGAATTAGCTCAGAATTGAGATAGAATATCTAAACCTAAAATGCATTACTTCTAGGTTAGAAGTGTGGCAAGGATCTAATGAAATTATTCTAAGTCAAGTTTTCTATTGTTGTGTCAGAAAAATGGATTATAAACTTATATGGAAACTAACGTGAAGAAGTTGAGTATGTCTGCAACCAACTATGATCTTGCAGATTCATCTGAATAGAGGTAGGTTGATTGGCTAGTGCTTTAACTAAGCATATTGTTGCAAGCAAGCATATTTTGATGTTTGCAAGACACAATTGATTATGAGTTGAAGATGCTTAGGTTTAGATTGGTCAAGAAGTGTTACGGAGAAGGAAAACACTTCAAGCATTCACCCGCTATGATCTCTTGGACCTACAGGGACAGTTCTCAGTTGCATTATGTATTACTATAACTAAATACATTGTTCCAAGTTTTGCATCAAGAGAAGCAGTGTGGTTTCTCAAGATTCTTGTTATGCTATTTTAATTTATTATCAGAATTATATAGTGATACCTAACAATTATGTGTTTTATGGCAGGACAATCCTATGTTGCAAATGTTCTCACCAAGTCTCTTGAAGCTTGACATAGACTTGGAGCTATGGAGAACACCGCCTTGGTTGAGAGGGAGTCTCAACCTCTGTGATACATTATGTTGTATCAACCACCCTCTGCGGGTAATGTAAGGTGGTATTGTAAACTTCTTAGGGAGAAGTGTAATTAGTAACCATCCTCTGCGGGAAATGTAAGATGGTATTGTAAATGTTAAACCATCCTCTATGGGCAATGTAAGATGGTATTGTAATCTTCTCTGGGATAAGTGTAATTGATAACCATCCTCTGCGGGCAATGTAAGATGGTATTGTAATCTTCTCAGGGAGAAGTATAATTGTTAACCATCCTCTGCGGGCAATGTAAGATGGTAGAAAAGATCCTCTCCACCCTCTGTGAGCAATGTAAGGTGGATCCAGTCTATGCTTGTGTGCGAGCTAGAAGATTATGTTATGTAGTTCCATTATATGCTTATGTCCAATATGGAAGACTAAAATATTTCGATTATGTTTATTCCATTCTTTTCTTGTGTGCAAGATGGAGGACTATGTTTTCATTCCATGCTTATGGAGAGCAATGATTATGTATCTCCACTCTATGCTTGGGTGCAAGATGGAATATTATGATGGTACATTCTTCTTTGGGAGAAGACTGAGGTAAAGACAATGTATGATGGATATACGCGATCGATGACATGGAAAGACTTCATGATGTGCATGTATTCATGACTTCCAAGTGTGCATCCACTCTCCACAGGCAGTACAGGATGGATACTATGGGTTACTATTTGTGGCTACTTGTTGTGATCCTCTCTCAAGAATATTTGAAGTTGACAGCTAAGTTCAAATTACAATTTAAACATTGTATGTATTACTTAGGGCTGGGCCCTAATCTTGTAACCAGGTTGTAAGATTATCTTTCTTCGTAGTTAAGAGGGAGTGTTGATTGTAACTAGGTAGAATGCAGATTCCAATTACCTTAAGGAAACATTGGAATCCGCCAAGGGCTGGGCTCTTCTCCTCTCACACGCTACTCTTAGGGCTGGGCCCTTCTCATCCCACACGCCACTCTTAGGGTTGGACCCTATACATCATGCACTCCTTAAAACCACACTACTCCTCAATACCATGCTACATGCAAGATAACATGCGTACATGAATAGGGCTGACCCTATCTAATAAAGGGTTTCAGTTAAAGTGATACAAATAAATTAAAGGTTTTTAATTCATCATAAGTTGACTTGATTAGGAGTGGTTTCTCTCCTATAAATAAGACATATACCTCTCACAATATCAATAATGCAGTTTCAAGTAAATGCAAAATATATCCTTCTTAGGTAGTGAACTCCTTTGCAAGAAATAGATCACAACAAACTTCATTCATAGGCAGCAGATTATCAGTTAGGTCACAACGAACTCCATGTATGTGCTGATCTAATTGGTGATCACTACGAACTCCATGTTGTGTAGATCTAATTGGTAATCACAGTGAACTCCATGTTGTGCAGATCTAATTGGTAATCACAGCGAACTCCATTTATGTGTAGATCTAATTGGTGATCACAATGAGCTCCATGTATGTGCAACAAATCTAATTGGTGATCACAAGTTATCATCAAAGATAGGGATCTCCATTGAAGGCTCAAGCAAAGGACTGTGAACTAGTTGAAAGGTGCATGCACAACAAGACAAGTTAGAAGGACTGTAAATCATGATCACTATCAACAAACTAGCTATGTAGTCTTCTATATCATCTTCCTTATGATTGCAACTTCTATACTCCAGATAAGTGTGTAATTGTCAATTGAATCTAAAACCATAATCAGATCTGAGGATCTTTTCTGGCTAGGTTTTTCCTCCTAGGAGGTTTTCTCAAGGTAACTTTGTCTTGTCTCTTTTGCATTCATTTCTTACTATGCTTAAATCTGAAAACCAATAAATCTAATTAACCTAGTTAGAAACAAATTCTGATTTTCTGAGTTTCATCTAATCCAAAAGTACTAAAATTAACAGCTAGAAGGATAATGATAATGGAATCCAAATTGCTTGATATTTATTGGAGAGAAGTTATCAATACAATAGTTTACACTTTCAATAGAATACACATAAAAGGTGATGCCGGTAAGACTCCTACTGTCAAGTATTTTGGAATTTTTGGAAGTAAATGATATATCATAAGAGATGATGGAATAGGGAAATTTGATCCTAGATGTGATGAAGGAATATTCTTGGGTTATTCTACTAAGAGAAAAGCATATAGATGCTTTAACAAAAGATTACAAAGGATAGTGGAAAGCACAAATGTTAGATGGGATGAACAAAGCAACAATCAGATAAGATCATATGACTATGGAGTAGAAGATGATATTGTCAAAGAAAAACTAGTAATGCAGGAATCAAATCAGAGAATTGATCCAATTGCTTTGGTAACATCAAAAAATTCCATAGTAACTGTTGAAGAGTATAAAGAGTCAGAATTTCAAGATAATCCAAGACTCCTAGGTATGTAAAGTTGAATCATTCTGAAGATCAGGTCATTGGAGATAAGAGAAAAGGTGTGATGACAAGAAGAAGGTTAGCTGCTGAGGTATGTTTAATTTCTCAAATTGAACCAGAATCAGTTATTCAAACATATAAATATGAGAATTGGATAAAAGCAATGGAAGAGAAATTAAAATAATACCACGTGGCAGTTCATTCCTAGGCCTAAAGATTAAAATTTTATTGGAACTAAATGAGTATTAAGAAAAAAATGAAATGAAGAATGACAGGTTGTAAGAAACAAAACTAGATTGGTTTGCAAAGGATAATCATAAAAAGAAAGAATTAATTATGATGAAACTTATGCTCTAGTTGCCAGGATTGAAGCAGTAAGACTATTTATTACCTATGACGCACACAAGAACTAAGAGGTATATCAAATGAATTTCAAATGTGCAATCCTAAATGGAGATCTTGAAAAAGAAGTCTACATTGAGAAGCCTCATGGATTTTCACTATCAAAGGACAAGGACATGGTTTGCTGATTGAGGAAAGCCTTATATGGATTGGAACAAGCCCCTAGAGTCTGGTATGCTAGATTGGATAAACATATTTGAAGCTCAAATTTAGCAAAGGTAATCTTGATAGCAACTTATATTATTAAATTGAGCATGATGATGCATTGATAATTGAATTCTTTATTGATGATATCATTTTTGGAGGTGAAGAAAATAGATGCATGACATTTATCGATGACATGAAGAATGAATTTGAAATGTCTATGATTGGTGAGATAAAAAATTTCTTCAGTCTACATATCACTCAGACTGATAAAGGTACTTTCATTTATCAAACTAGATATGTGAAAGAATTGCTATAGAAATTTGGACTTTAAAAATCAAAATCAGTTGGAACCTCTATCATAACCGGTTGCAAACTGTCAAAGAAAGATGAATCTTGTACAATGAACTCAACAAAATACAAATCAATTATTTCTAGACAATTGTACTTAACTTAGACCAGACTAGATATAATGAATGATATTTGCATTGCTTCTATATTTCAGTCTGATCCAAAAGAAAATCATGAAATTAATGTTAAAAGGAGTTTGAGATATTTGAAAAGAACAACAGATTATGGGTTATGGTATCCAAAGGATGATGATTTCAAATTATGTGCGTGTATAGACTTAGATTGGGCAAGAGATCTTGATGACCGAAAGAGCACTACAAGTGGTGCAATCTTTCTTGGGAAGAAATTAGTCTCATGGCTTAGCAAAAAATAATCATGCATTTTATTCTCTACTAGTGAAGCTAAATATGTAGTTGTTGTAACAAATTGTACTCAGATATAATGGATGAAGCAAAGGTTGAAGGATATAAGGGTAATGTATGATAAGCCTATTCTTATTCACTATGTTAATACAATTGCTATTGATATGTCAAGGATTCTAGTATTTCATTCCAAAAAAAAACACATCTATAAGATATAATATCTTGAAAGAAAAGTTTGAAGCAAAGGATGTTAGATTTTTATACATGCCCCCTAAGGAACAGATTGCAGATATTATAATAAAACATTGCCTAAAGATACTTTTTAATATCTCATAAATAAATTGGGGGTCACCACCCCTTCAGAAGAGACTTAGAGATGCAATGATGCATCAATCCGGTGAGCTTATCAGAAATATCTTCTAATCCAGTTGATGAGATGATGTTGCTACTCATGAGGAGTAGTTAGATGATTGGTTCAATACCTTGGCATTAGCCCTTTTTCATTGATGTCAGAGGGGGAGTGATGTCGATGTGAAAAACTAAAAAATATATTCCAATATGTGGGAGAGATATTTCAAAAAGAGAAAACTTGATATATCAGATCAGTCAGAGATCAATTAGTTCTTTTGTTGTTATCATGGGAGATAGTTTCTTGGAGATTGTTGGCACTCCTTGTCACTTGGACTCTTTTCACATTAAATGTTTCCATCAATGCTAAAGATAGAGATTGTTAGCAATATGCAGGAATTGATTATTTGTTGTCATTGATGTAAACACTACTCTGGTTAGACATAGTTTTGGCAGAGGTTATCAAAGATTCTGGTTTGGTATGTTCAAATTGTTGGATTTGGTTTTCGAAGGATATTCATGATGATTATATATATGTCATATTTACTTGGTGCATGATTTGGTTCTTTGAAAGCTATTGATTATGTTCTAGACTGTCGCTTGATGTTCTTGGTCCTAGTTGGTGATATTTGATGAAATAGTTAAGTGGTTTTGATGTAACTAACGTGCTAAAGGTGTTCTTGATTAGGTCCCAATTGTTTGGTGCCTTTGCATTGGCTAGCATGAAGATTAGGTGATCCTTTTTGGGTCCGGTAGGATATTCTATACATTATTGACACTGAGGGTTTTCCCGGTTGATGTAACATGTTTCAATTGTTCTTGGCAATATTTTTGATGGATGTAATTATTTGGGAATTTGAATTAGGTCCATGCTATGTAATGGAAATCATAATATTGGTCTTATAGTCGATCTTTGTATCATGTAATGTAATTTTGGTAATTATGAATTGAGGCTTGAGTGTTTAGCCAACCTTATTATCAAGGTTGATTAGTTTTATATATAGGAGATATGCTTATGTAATTTTGGTGTCATTATTTTTGTCTGCATTATTAGAGAGGTATAACTATGTGAACAAGGATATATCATTCAATGAAGTGTTGTAGAGAGTTTGGTATTGCAGGGAAGACAACTATTCTTAACTAGAACTGTAACCAAGCATTAGGAGATGTTATTTCCACAGTTCATTTCCTCTAGATTGTAGTCTGATGATTATGTAAGTCTGTGAGACTTCCCTTTTATGTTAAGGAGTTTCCTCTATGTTTTTGGCCTGATTGCAAGTGCAATCCCCATTATAATATTTTCACATACTATTTCAGAATTATTATCTTATTTTGGGTATGGTTTCCTACCGTGGTTTTTACCTTCACCGGGTTTTCCACGTAAAAATATTGGTGTTGTGTGTTGTATACTCTCATGATTTATCTTTCACATTTTTGTGTTGGCATTATGGATGAATTGATTATGTGTTGCATTGATGTTTTGTCATTGATGTCAACACTAGCTGTTATGGTTGGTTACCGGCAAATAGGTTTTGGTTCCCGGCAGAAGAGACTATCTGTTGGACACTTCTGACATGTTTGGATCAATGGAGTATGTTTGATTTAATGTGTTACATGATCTTGGGAAATGTTTTGGTCAGTTGGTATTGACTTGGTAATCAGATGTTATCATACACTCTTGTAAACCCTTACCGACATCAGTTTAAGGTTTTACTGATAGAGCTTTCACTAAGGAATCATGACAGGATACATAAGTGGTGTTGGTGCGGCTTCTAGATGGATTTAAGGATGTTGAAGATGTTATTTGGTTGTGTTTCAACTACTTGAAGACATTGCTTTGGCATGGTGGACCCATAATAGGTCCTGTGCCTATCTAGGTTATGGATCAGTATCATGTTAAGGTGTACTTGATGTTGTTCTAAAAAATGAGCAAACCAAGTTCACCTGCAATCAATCTATGAAATGGCCAATTTCAATCTATGAAATACTTCTGGGCTTGGACAACATAACAAGGATAACAATACTTCTACTCTACAGGCTCTGCAAAACCTAGGTAGGTATACCTTTGATGCATTGAATCAAACCCATTACACACATGAAAAAATCAACCAAAGTAGATAGATCTCATAAGGCTTAATATCTAGGAGGTTAATGCAGATGGGATAGATCTACATTGACATCTCAACTAAGTTGAAGCATGAGATAGGTGGAACAAACTAAACCTACAAACATAAAAGTAAATGGATATTTGATTTTAAAAATCTCTGAGAATCCCCAAAATTTGCAAGACCAGTGCCTTATCCAAGGGCATGGAGTCATACATCAAACTATAAATGAGAACCTCTACTGCAAGTCCATCTTAATCATTAAATATTCTTGCTTTAATGCCTTATATGAATGCATTACTCATCTCATTCACAAAACCATCAGATCTTGAAAACATATTCCTTTATTTATGATCAGAATTTAAATTCTTCCTTGAAGAATACACACAAACAATCACAACAATCTCCTTGAGATGACAAATTCCAGTCTCCTTGAGGATTTGATTTGTAACAAAGAAATATATATCTAGAGACAATTCTGTGTGAAATTTTTTATGCCTTACATACATAAGAACCTACAACAAAAACACCTATAGCAAGAAGATATACTCCACTACTTGAAAAAAGACATTACACTGTACAAACTATGCAAAAGCTTAGAATTGGAAACCAAGATTACCGAGCCTTGCTCCAAAAAAATCTAGAACCCCCACAAAATGAGAACCCCCCCACGAATAAGAAGGAAGAGAGAAGAATATTGGATTTCATCTTTGGCAGTGACCACTGTCTCAAATCTTTCTACATTAATGACCCACACACTTGGCCTACTGAAAATCTTCTCTTTCTGACTAAAAAATAAATTCTGATATCCTAAGGTAACTGCCCCAAAAATATTTTCCATGGGTTACACTTGAATGTAGAAATGGATTCCTCATTTTTAGAGCTTTCCATTGATATATAATACTTATATTTTTGGGCAAAAATAATCTCTGAGCCATCAATCTCTTGGATGAGCTCAATCATTTAAATTTCTACCTTTTCACTATAGTCTCAAACTATATTTTAAACTTTTAAATATCCTGCGCAAATCTCTGCCACATGCCACCTCTGGATTGGCTAATGAGTCCCTCTAGACTGCACCACTTCGACACCACTTCATTGTCTCTTCCTTATCATTGATCCGTGATGGATATTCATCATGCATCTCTGCATAGCGGATCAGCGTGCACCATTCAATCATTTCCAACCTGCTCGTTCTTTAAATCTCCTCTGAATTGTTCTCTTGTCAGGTCCCACCACTTGGTCACCAAGTCATGCCGATTAGCAATCGAGCTACTTTCAATCATGACATAACAACCACCATCAGATCATCCATTTGACCGTCAGATCTTCCTTAACTTGCCCACCTGTTAATTCACCTAGGCTACTCTCTCTTCTAGTAGGCCCACCACATGTCAGTTCCTAATTTTCACTGAACCCACCTTGACTGCCACCTCAACTGCCACCTCACCACTTGCTATATCACAGGGGATAACTAGTGAGAACCTTCCTCTCACGGTATAGCAACCACCATTAGATCTCTTGGCCCGACTGTCAGATCTACTCAGCTTGCTCGGCCTTTACCTCTTTGTTCATCCATGCCACATGTCTCCTTCGGCTCGCTTGCGGATCCACATGTCTCGCCACTTGGACCTGGTCCCGCCTTGGTTCGTTCGATATTATTCTTTCAGCAAAACTTCCTCCCTTGGAGAGTTGCTCACATGTCTCATCAAAACCATAGTTTCATCGATACCTTTTATTTTATTAGTGGGACCAGTTCTGATTTCTTCAATGTATCCTTATGTGGATGGAACTATGCCTTTAGTGAGTCCCTTTAGAGAGCCATCAAAGCCAAGGTCTATTTGATAGGTCACTCTTTGGTTTGTCTGCCCATCTAGCTAGCCACCATCTAGGCACCACCTGTCGAAAGTTTTCATTCTTGGCACTTCACAATTACGATACAACGACAATCATGGATAGCCCCAGAATTTCACTCCACCGTTGATCTCCCTTGGATCTACCGTTGGATCTCCACGATCTGCTCGATCTTTAACTTGCCCCTTTTCGGCACATGCTTTGTCTCAAAGGTGCGGTGAGTATTCAACGGGCATCTTTCTATCGTGGTATAGCAACCACCATCAAATCATTCGCACCACCATTTGATCTTCTTAGACTTTCAAGCTCGTTAATTTGCCCTTCTACTGTAAAATTTGGCCACTTTGAGATGTGCGCGCACGTGGGGGGGCCACCAATGCTGAGTTGTTCCTTGTCAAAATCCCGTAAGCTTTTGACACTTAATATGTATGTGGCTTTATATTTAAATACTAAAATGCTCCTCCCTGCAGCCAATATGGGACAAATGGTCTATGCTTGGGCCTTTCCAATGGGTCATTGGGTAGCATTACATTGTGCTTTTCTGATGGCCACTGTCAACAATGTCTACCTCCTACACTTGTGTCTTGTCATCGGGTTGTCGGGATAACATTGAAGCGTTCCTTCCAATGGCCGATGAGTATCACCTCAGCTAGCACTTTCCTATCGGGTCCATTGGATAACATGAAACCACTCCCCTCGATACCCAATAACTCCCATTGGGTCCTCGGCGTAGCATGTGGCTAGTTGTGCCGATACCAGATGGCTCATCTGGTCATTGGTGTAGCATGAAAAATAATTTGCCGATACTCGATGGTCTATGCTTGGCCCTTTGCTGGAAAACCGTCCGAGTCCTTTCTTCTATTAGGCAACTCCTGCCATTTTCTTTTGCGTGAAGGTTTTTGAGCCTCTTCAAGAACCACGAAGGGACACTGGCTATACACCAACCAATTGCATTTACTTGGAATTTTCGCATGAGGGGAGGATGCAAACTAGGTTTTATTTTTTCCTTCTCTGAAATGAATGCCTACCGAGCTGACCCATTAGGTGGTCCTTTGATAGTAGATACAAAAATTAGAAATGGGCCTCCCAAATTCATCAAAATTTTATGATTCCCAATAGTGGCTCTGACTGGGGATGGTTGATTGCAAGATCAACACAAGGGTTCATAATCTATGGCAGAGCAAACCACCCAAAGAAACATGACACTTCTCTTCAATTCAAAAGCAAGGGTTCCTTATTGAAAACCACACAACTAAAAGCAAAGCAATTGTACAATAGAATTTATTTACATATGGCCTCGGGCCATCAAAAATTGGAGTCAATGCTTACCTCTACGAAACACATGATTCTTATTTCTATGAATCAGGGGTAAGATGGAAGTTTCATTCACATCTTCTTGATCAACCACACTTCCATTTCTAATCAGCTCATCACATATAAGATAATCAACACACTGGTAATCATTCAATCTTTGAAAAACACATCCCACTTCAAAATTCTAACCATAAAATGACACAATACTGTCACATTGTTTACAATTATTTCCTAGCTGAAAATAAAAGTAACCCAGCTCCATCTGATCACTGGAAACATCAGGCACATGTTGATTGCTAGTTTACATAAATGGAAAACACTCATGCATAATATAGGCTTGCAAACTAGAGAGGAACATTTCCTCATAAAATGACTGCAATTTAGCACACTCATTTCACGTTATATCAGCCTTTTGCAAACATGAAAATGCATGATCACCTGTCAATGGTTCATTTACCAATTGCAAATTTGGGAAAACCCCTTCAGATTTGTCATTCCTTTTAGCACCAAGATCCACATAATGCATATCAAATTTTGAGTTCATATCAACATATGAATCCACATTATCACATTTATCAACCTTATATGCAATTTCATCTTTTTCATTATTCAAATCAAATGTACGGAAAGAAATATCATATATATCATACCTCACACCCTCAAGAACATCATCAATATCAAAACTTATACTGATTGGGTATGAGAGATTGGGGACATTTCTTGATGTATACCTCTTAAGATCAGCAGCTAAGAGTTTTGAGATTTGTTCACTACTTAGTGAACCTTCTCCTTCATTTTCATTTTCCTTGGCTTCATCTTTTGTGCTGTAAAAATTGTCCCAATCTGATGCATGCATTAAATCTGCAGTGCTCATGTCTTTTTGCATATTTATTTTGTCATTACAACAACTTGCATCTGCATCATGACCTTTATCATGCTAATCATAAAGTGTTGCTATATGTTGCAACATAGTTTCATAACCTAGGTTGCAAACACTTTGTGGTTTGATATTGACAGCAAAGTGATCTATACCAATCGGATGTGAAACCTCAATAGGCTCAAAAATATTTGAACAATAACTTATGCTCTCATAGTTTTCTTCTTGCTCTGAATGCACATCTGCACTATCATCCTGAGAGTAAGAATCATCTTCAACATCATAAGAGGTATATCCACTCACGGATTCATCTCCATCACTATACTCAATACTGTGTACATTTTCAAATATAGTCATTTTGACCTCATTTATCCACTCTTTAATGTGTGCAACACTTTCTTCCCTCAATGTTAAAGACCAATTGACTGAGTCAGGCTCATCAAGCTCTAAGAATAATTGAATCCAAATAGATTCATGGGGTCTAACATCAACTGGGAGCTCATTCAATGTAGCAATAAATATTTCATAAAAAATGTATGATGATTCTACATTTCTCTTGCCTACTTTCCTTCTTAAAAACAAGATGCACCTATCTTGGATCTTTCAAAGATGTAATTCAATCTCCCTATCAATGTCTTTCAAATTTGACGAAGAAATTTTAGATCTAGGGACCACATCTAGATCTATCAAATTTGAAACATCTATTGAACCATTACCATGACAATGCATCTTACTGTTTTACTCTCTTTTTAAAACATAGGTAGTCATTAACTTCATAACCAGACATACTTCTCACCATATTTCTAACTAAAAATTTTCAAAACAAGAAGTATGTTAAGTGCAGATTTCTTTTCCTTTCACGAGTGACTTATTCACCTCATAAGGAACAAATAATTATCTCATGAATGGGAAATACATAGGTATATTTTCTGCTCTGATATTCGGTGAGATCTTTCTCAGACCTTCTAACATTGTACACTGATCTTCATACAGAGTCACTAGCTCCTTCATGGAGGAAAATATATTCAATAAATTTCCTTTGTCCCCAGCAGAGTCACCATTTCTGTTGGTGACTCGGATGGGATAATCTCAACTATATATTAAACAAATTTATTTTAACCAGAGATTCTCAATAGTTCATTCAGTCCCTAGCGGAGTCACCATTTTTGTTGGTCTCAAAAATGAGAAACCCAAGTTCACCTGCAATCAATCTATGAAATGGCCAATTTCAATCTATGAAATACTTCAGGGCTTGGACAACATAACAAGGATAAAAATCCTTCTACTATTTAGGCTCTGTAAAACCTAGGTGGGTATACCTTTGATGCATTAAATTGGACCCATTACACACATGACAACATCAACCAAAGCAGAAAGATCTCATAAGGCTTAACAACTAGGAGGTTACTACAAATGGGCTAGATCTACATTGACTTCTCAACTAAGTTGAAGCATGAGATAGGTGGAACAAACTAAACCTACAAACATAAAAGTAAATGGTTATTTGATTTTAAAAATCTCTGATAATCCCCAGAATCTGCAAGACCAATGACTTATCCAAGGGAATAGAGTCATCCATCAAACTGTAAATGAGAACCTCTACTGCAAGTCCATCTTTATCATTAAATATTCCTACATTAATACCTTACATGAATGCATTACTCAGCTCATTCACAATATCATCAGATCTTGAAAACATATTCCTTTATTTATGATCAAAATTTAAATCCTTCCTTGAAGAATACCCACAAACAATCACAACAATCTCCTTCAAATGACAAATTCTAGTCTCCTTGAGGATTTGATTTGTAACAAAGAAATATATATCTAAAGAAAATTCTATGTGAATTTATGCATACCTTACATATATAAGAACCTACAACAAAAACACCTACAACAAGAAGATATACTCCACTACTTGGAAAAAGACACTACACTATACAAACTCTAGAAAAGCTCAGAATTGGAAACCAATATTATGAGGCCTTGCTCCCAAAAAATATGGAACCCCCACAAAATGAGAACCCCCCCATGAATAAGAAGAAAGAGAGAAGAATTTTGGACTTCATCTCTGACAATGACCACTATCCCAGATCTTTCTACATTAACGGCCCACACACTTGGTCTGCTGAAAATCTTCTCTTTCTGACTAAAAAATAAATTATGAGATCCCGAGGTAGCTGCCCCAAAAATATTTTCCATGGGTTACACTTTACTATAGAAATGGATTCCTCCTTTTTAGAGCTTTCCATTGATATATAATACTTATATTTTTGGGCAAAAAAAATCCCTCAGCCTTCAATCTCTCAGATGAGCTCAGTCATTTAAATTTCAGCCTTTTCACTATAATCTGAAACTATATTTTAAACTTTTGAATTTCCCGCACAAATCTCTGCCACATGCCACCTCTAGATTAGCTCATGACTCCCTCTAGACTCCACTTGTCTTGCCACCTGAGCATGGTCGGTCCCACCACTTCCTTGTCTCTTCCTTGCTGCTAATCCATGATGGATATTAATCTTGCATCTCTACATAGTGGATCAACACCCACCCTTCGATCAGTTCCAACATGTTCATTCTTTATTTCTCCTTTGAATTGATCTCCTACCAGGTCACACCTCTTGGTCACCAAGTCGCACCAATTAGCCATCGAGCTACTTTCCATCGCGACATAGCAACCACCATCGGATCATCTATCTGATCGTCAGATCTTTCTTAAATTGCCCACCTGTTAATTTGCCTGGGCTACTCTCTCTTCTAGCAGGCCCACCACATGTCACTTCCTGATTTTCACTGATGCCACCTTGACCACCACCTCAACTACCACCTTTCTAGTCATTATGTCATGCGGGATAACCAGCGACAAGCTTCATCTCGCGGTATAGCGACCACCATTAAATCTCCTCGCCCAGCTGTCAGATCTACTCAACTTGCTCGACCTTTACCTCTGCATCCATCCATGCCACATGGCTCCTCCGGCCCGCTTGTGGATCCACCTGTCTCTTCACTTGGACCTTGGCATGCCTTGGTTTATTTGATATTATTCTTTCGGCTAAACTTCCTCCCTCGGTGAGCTGCTCACATGTCTCATCGAAACCGTAGTTTCATCGATACCTTTTATTTTATCGGCGGGTCCAGTTCTGATTTCTTTAATGTACCTTATGTCGATGGAACTATGCCTTCGGTGAGTCACTTTAGAGATCCATCCAAGCCAAGGTCTGTTCGATAGGTCACTCTTTGGTTTGTCTGTGCATCCAGCTAGCCACCATGTGGGTGCCGCCTATTACGAGGGTATTCATTCTGGCCACTTTACAACCATAGTACAACGACAATCATGGATAGCCCCAGAATTTCACTCCACTATTGATCTCCCTCGATCTTTAACTCGCCCATTTTTGACATGTACTTTGTCTCTAAGTCACGGTGAGTATTCAATGGGCATCTTTCTATCGCGGTATAGCGACCACCATTGGATCATTCACACCATCGTCTAATCTTCTTGGACTTGCAGGCTCATTAATTTGCCCTTCTGCTATAAAATTTGGCCCCTTTGAGATGCGCGCGCATGTTGGGGGGGCCGCCAATGCTGATCTACTCCTTTCCAAAAGCCCGTAAGCTTTTGACACTTAATATGTATGCGGCTTTATATTTAAATACTGAAATGCTCCTCCTTGAGACCAATCTAGGATAAATGGTCTACGCCTAGGCCTTTCCATTGGGTCATTGGGTAGCATTATATTGTACTTTTTCAATGGCCAATGTCACCAATGTCTACCTCCTCCACTTGTGCCTTGTCATCGGTTTGTCGGGATAACAATGAAGCGTTCGTTCAGATGGTCGATGACTATCACCTTGGCTAGCCTTTTCCTATTGGGTCTGTGGGATAACATAAAATCACTCCCCCCAATAGCCGATAATTCCCATTAGGTCATTAGCGTAGCGTGCAGCTAGTCCTATCGATACGCGATGGCTCATTCGGTCATCGGTGTAGCATGAAAAAGCTTCTACCAATACCCGATGGTCTATACCTAGCCCTTTTCTTGGAAACCCTTTGAGTCCTTTCTTCTGTCACGTGTCTCCTACCATTTGCTTTTGCCTGAAGGTTTCTGAGCCTCTTCAAGAACCACATAGGGGCACCAGCTATACACCAACCAATTGCATTTACTTGGAATTTTTCACGCGAGGGGAGGATGGAAACTGGGTTTTATTTTTTCCTTCTTTGAAATGAATGCCTATCGAGCTGACCCATTAGGTCATCCTTTGATAGTAGATGCAAAAATTAGAAATGGGCCTGCCAAATTCATCAAAATTTAATGAGTCCCAACACTCTACATGTTACCGGGATGTTTCAGGATGTTTTATGGATTTGTTATTGTTGTTTTGGTCTTAAGCCGACATGGCATATCATTGTAATATGAATTTATGTAATTACCTTATTGTAATATCTTTTAGGTGGCTGACCTAATTGGTTTAGGCCTTAGGGTTGGTATAAAATGATGTAAGACCTCATTGTAGATCAATGGTATGAAATGTAATGTGCGAATATTGTAATATCATTCAGGCAGGGGATTAGGTCGAACATAGGTGATCAAATTGGGACTAAGGAAGAGGTCAAAGGCCTCTGGTATTGAGCTTAATTGGGACTCTAATCTAGCATGGTAGATGCTATCTCTGGTAGTTCATTATTTTGGATTTTTGTCCATTTATCTTGTGATGGTTGTTTCCTCTCTATAGTCAGTGAGACTCTTTTGTAATGAGTAGTATGCTTTACATAGTGTGCCTTCCTGCATGTGCATGCCCCTCATTGTATCACATACTTTCTGCAAAAGTATCATCTGACTATTGGTAGGCTTCCCACCGTGGTTTTTCCCTCTCCAGGTTTTCCACGTACAAATCATGGTGTTATGTAGGATGGTTGAATTGTACTGATTATCTATTTCATTGTTAAGTTTAATTGCTTATCGGCATCTGTTTCAGCTTTACCGATACTTAATTTGGTTAAAGGTTATTAAATGGATTAAATGTTATAATATGTTAACAATTGATTCATGCCCCCTCTAAGTTGTTCATCTGTTATCCTAACATGTTCATTCTCATTTTTCTCTGGTAGAAGGTTTATAATCTATAATAATTGTTTAACTTGTGGAAAACTGATTCACCCTCCCTCTCTTAGTTTTTCTCTGGTTCATTCTAACAACCATAGGGATTTATTCCTTGACTTTCACACAATGCTGCTTCCTTGGTCTTTCAAATTAGTGGTTCTAGGAGGGTTTCATTTATGGATGTTTTAACTTGGCTACTCTTTCTTCTGTAATTCAAATTTAAAGGGCATGCTTGAGGAGGTATCACTTCTCCTTGTAAAACTTACTTTAGAAGATGTTCCTGACTATTCTTCATCCATTATTTCTTCTTTTGGGGATCTTCCAAATCTTGTGGAGACACTTTTCGATGCACTTAACTCTTATTTATAGAGATTTCTTTGGTGATACTTCTTCCTTGTCATTTCATCATGGATATGGAGTTTCTTCACATGCACCATTTGGTTTCCCTCTTCCCAAGGAGAGACATTTTGTTTCTCATCATGAGATTTTACTTTGCCATCATACTTATTTCAGTAGTTTTAAGGATACCTCATTATGGGGGTGAAATTTGGTCTCTATGTTTGCCTTTATTTGAGGGTTGATTGTATTGTATTCTCATAATGGATGTAATTCTTAAGGGTATCTATGTTGAGATCTACATAGATCACTATATTTGTAACTTGTAAATGATTGACATTATCTATTTTTTGGAGACGAGTTTTGTCGCACAAGGTTTTCCCCTCTTATCTATCTATGAGAGATTACTATCACTATTAGTTGTGCTTGGCTACCTAACATGGCCTAATTTTCAGGACCTATGTATTACATTTGCGTAGTAGTTTTTCATCACAATTCTTCACCCTAAGCTGCACTTGAGGGGGATGTTGGAGTAATTAAATTCTACATTTACATCTACTTAAGTTTACATAGGCAACCGATATTTAATATTTGTTTTTTTGTATGAATATTATTTAATATTTCCTAAGTGCATTTAATATTTGCATGATAGTATTTGTACCTTCTCTTTAAAATGATTGTGACCCATGTCCATATCTTGTGCTATCTTTTCTCATGCACTTGTCTATATAAGAAAGGCTATTGTACATTGTAAACTACCTCAATATCTCAATATCAACTCAACTCACCTATTTTGTGAAAAACTTTATTCTTCCTCTCTATGAAAGTTGTATTGCAGATCATGTTCCTAGCTTGCTAGGAAATTCCAACAATATTTTAGAAACTGGATTATTTTATACCATGTAAGTGTAATGATGGTTCAATGTTAGATACTTTATTTTTGAAAGAGATAGTTTGGTTGAATGTCTTGGTAAAGAGTACTATTTCTTATTATGATACAAAGTTTGCTGGTCATTTTTGATAAACTTTGTGGAATAAAACAATAATAGAAGTTGGATTCAGATAATATTAACATCCTATTAACTAGTGATTATGTAGAATTTGTGAGTGAAAGATTGAATAATATGTTGAGATGCTTGGTGGGTGATTTTACAACTTAGTCAACCAAATTGTAGGTTAAAAATCCATTTCTGAGTTGTCTATGGGTAGAACCTTGGGGGTATTAATCACGTGTTAATGAGTTGAGAGGCAGTGCAGATTTGACTAGATAGTAGAATATTTTTCTCAATATACACATAATTTGTGCAAGGAAGTTAAGGATAATTTGGAGAAATCTGCAAGAAAATACAAGGTCCATGTTGGTGTGCATAGGAGAGAGTATTAACTTCTGATTGGTGATATGCCAATGAAACATTTGTAAAGGGAAATATAGGACCATTAATTTTTCATACTAGATACCTTAGATGGTGATTATTTAGCATAAATAAAATTGAGTTGCGGTTCTTTTATTTTTAAGAAGAAAGAATGTAATTAAAAGAGAAACAAATTTACTTGTCTAGCAATGATTTGGCGATACAATGGCAATATAGAAAGAATTTGGGGTGCTAGAAAAGAAGATAGTGTAGCAAAGAAGACACAAATAAAACACCTGTTTTATATTTGCAGTGTGTAAGGGAAAGGTTGAATAGAGATAGATAGAGCAAAAAATAGAGGGATTGCATTAGTAGAGAATAGGGAGCTAAGTTTCCTCTTGAAATTTGATGTTCATTTTGGAAATGAAATAAGGAATTATAAAAAAAGTGTGTGCAAGAAACATAATGGAGGTCTTCATATAAACTACAAATAATCAATTAGAGTTTTTTTGTTTTTTTTTCATTATGTGTGTTTATTATTGGAATTGAAATTATATCCCTTTTTTATTTAAAACAATTAACAAACATTAAGATTTTATAACATAATTTTATATCAAAATAAAAGATAATATCTATTCAATTATTGGAGGCATAACACTACAATGGCACTCACAAAGCTTTCTTATACGTTTCATTTTAATGACTACACAAAGATAATTAAAAAAAAATTAAAATTAAAAAGCAACTTCCTATTATTATTAAGTGATTTTTTTAATTTAAAAAATTTAGATTTAAAAGAAAAAAATTTAAAATAAAAAAGAAACTTTCTATTTTTTTTATTTATTAAATTAAAAAAACTATTTTTAAAAATCCAAATTTAAAAGAAACTTTTAATTTAAAAAATTATATTTTTAAATCTACATTAAACTTCTATTTGTTTACATATTAATCATTTCATATTCTAAAATAATACTAAATTCTAAAAATTATATTTTTAAATCTAAATTTAAAAGAAACTTATATTTTTTTTCATCGAAATTATTTCATATTCTAAAATAAAAGTAAATTCTAATAAATACTAACCATACAAAATTAATTAATTAATGTTAAAGGTAAAGATTCTTTATCTACATAAGATTTATTTATAAAATATAAATATGGTAGTTTTCATAATTTAAATCCTTTCCTAACCCCTCTATATATAAAGATTTTAAATATTTTTTACAATAATAGAAACAAAGAAAACATCTCACATTATTTGGCAATTTTACCAATTAAATGCATTTCAATCTCAAGATAATGAAATTTCAAACAAGAAAGTGTTTAATCTCTAGATAATAGAATTTCAAACAAGAAATTTTCTAATCTCTAGATAATAGAATTTCAAACAAGAAAGTTTCCAAAGCATGGAGAGAAGAACATGAAATTTCCTTACAATATTCTCACTCATTATATATAGTTTGTAATTTCAAAACAAATGGCAGACAAAGGGGTTGTATTGGATTGGGTGAGATATATTCATATAATTTTATCCTATTATATTATTTTTTATTCGGTAAAATTGTTTAGAAACATTTATTGAAAATGGATGATACTTTGTTTGCTGCCCTGGCTGCCCACCATCTTAAAGTTTACTATTGTAGCCAATCATTTTTCTAATGAGAGGTGTTACTAGTATTTTACCTGGCTTTATTTACAGAATAAAAGGCTAACGTGATACCATGTAATGACTTTGATTTTTGAGCAAATAATTAATCCTATTGAATATAATCCCATTTTTTAGTTTTTTTAAATTGGAAACAGCAATATACTCATATGTTTTGTTGATTGTTTTGAGGTTTTTTTTTTTTTTTATAAAATAGTTAATTAAATTTGATATTTAAATATTTTTAGATTGAATTTATTTACAAATTTTAAAATTTATATAAGTTGATATAGAACTAGCATATATATATATTCTTATTATATATAAAATACATAGACTCATATTCTTCTCTTGGTGCATATATAATAAGAATATATATATGCTAGTAGTAGTGGCCGCACAAGGTAGAAGACATTAAATAAGTAGATAATATATAAATTGGTTGTTGTATTATTAGGTTTAGGCTTAATGTTTTTGTTTTAGGTGTAGATTTAGGGTAAGGATCAGAGTTAGGATTAATGATAATCATGCATAGGAATTATGCTTAGTATTTACGGTCGTAGGGGTTATGGTGTTCATTTAGGTATTAGAATATTTTAAACATTTTGAGTAAAATAAATTGAGTTTAATACATTATTTAAATACATTTTTAATATTTAATTATTTAAACTTATTTTTAATATTTAAAATAAGTTGTTAATGTTAAATCAATTAATAATGAAATACATTAATTGAGTGAGCATTATTGAAATATTTTGAACAACTTTCTGATATTAATAAAATACATTTGTGGAACATACTCCAATTTCAGAATGATTTTTATATCACCATAGTCACCGTACATGTAGCGGACATGAATAGGAAAAATTATAGTGTGTGATGATCAAATTTGAGAACACTGAGTGAAGTGTGGTTTGTTCCAACATGTGTACAAATTTATTCAACATCTATACAAGTAGAGAAATAGAAATTGGAAGGGTAATACAATTGAGGCAGTGATAGTCAATGCAATACATTTAAAGTTTTGTCCACGTCTTCGGGTTTATGTGAAGCACCTGTCAAAAACAAAATTAATTGACATAAATATTAATATTTTTCAATATGCCAATTTAGAGGTTAAATTGTTTATAGTTAATGGTTGGAAAAAATGAAAACCTTATTCTATAATACGGAGGGGGAGTAATGTACATTTTTATTTGTATAGAGTGATATTGATGTCATAGAAATTTCATTGTGTTTTCCATGTCGTCAAATTTATGTTAGGGCCCTATGAGAAGAAAGAAAATTACAATTAAGATTGCCATTGTTATTATGGAATTGGAATTGTGGATGGATGGTGATCATCGAATGGTAGTCCAGAGTAATTGTCAAATTCAACTAACACGTATGCTAGTGGTTGAGGTGGTGCACTTCCAGGTTTATAAACATTTTTTCTAATATTTCCTAAAGCTCCGTTGACAAGTCCTACTTCTATCCACAGATTTGATGTCAACATTACTCTGGCATTTTTGGATAATAATAATTGTAGATCAAGTTCATCATCCATTCCACTTTCGTTTGTAGTAATATTTTGTACTTTTGATGCAATGCTATGTGCAACTGGATTTTTTAATGATTGCAATTTTTTCTTGTTGTGGTTGTGAACATTGTTGTTTGTTGAAAATAAATGCACACAACTATCAAATTCTTCATTGTTTGTTGTATCAATTGTCATAGAAGACCTTGTCATTAGTAATATCCAATCATCCAATGTTGGTTTCGCATTTCTTATGTTCATTAAGAGTTGTTGAAACCATTCGTGGTCACTGTCTTGGCCTTCTTCTTGATAGGTATGATCCAAAGTAATAATAGTTCTAAATTGTTCCCACAAAAGTTTTGTTCATCTTCTACTATTAAATGGCAGCCTATCGTTCATCGGAGGCAATTGTCCAAGATCGCCAACCAGAATCATAGATATTCTTGAACATTTTTTAGAACTCTTAATTATCTTAATTTGTATGTATCATGATATTCACATTTAAACATTTCTATAGTACAATAGTTGAAATAGAATGGAATAATTATAATTTTAAAACTTTAATAGAAGACATACCTGCAAAATTTTCATTAGCATTTGAAGGAAAAACTTCGCGTAGACGTGCATCTATGTTCTCCAATAACCTTTCGCCAATAAAACTCATTTCATCAATCAAGATATATCTGACATGTGCCATATCCTCTTGGAAGGTTGTTAGTCTTGTTCCTTGAAGATTTGTAAAATCTCTTATGGGTATTCTTAGTCTTGAATGAATGGTCGATGCTCCTATATTGAAAGCAGCAACTCCTCTTGGTGCAATCACTAGTAGAGGAGATCGATTTGGCATGGAAGCACTTTTTAGTGCTTCATTTATAGCACCTATTAAATGTGATTTTCCTATTCCATCTGTAACTTGAATTATCGTGAATAAAGGAGGCTTTGTTCCATCTATGAGGTAGTGCGAAATGATAGTATTGAGTGCCCGTTCTAGTTGATTGCTAAGGTTGTGATAGTTGACAATCTATGGTATATCATCATGGATGAGAGAACCAATAGTTTTAATGGTGGCAATGAAATTCATAGCCTTGTTAGTATATCTTTCACCTTCATAATCAGTGGTCCAATTTGTCTCTTTATCTAAGTCGCTCCTGCCAAGCATTTCTAACTTTGAAGTTTGCATTAATTGGCCACGGTGAAGCCTAGATATTATCTCCCACTCATTTTTTGTTGTTTCTTCTTGCCTAGTATCATTTTCTTCAGTTTCAGAGAGTTCAATGTTGTCATCATTTTCGGTTTCTATTCTCCATTGCACATGTCATTGATTGTAATTGAAGTTATCCCAATTTGTCTGTATTCTATCATCATTATTTTATAATGATGATATAGAATAAATTAGATTCTTTAAAATATAATGATATTGACTTGAAATTGCTTAAAAGTAGATTAATTAATTAATAAATTGACATCAAAGAAATCAAATTAAAAAAATTTAAAAATTTATGAAAGATTTGTAATAAAATTAAAACTTGTTATCCTAATGGATTAAAAATATAATTGATTTTATCAGACTAATTATTTAATTAATAAAGCAGGAACATGATAGAATGTGATCAGAAGAAAACCAAATTTACAAAGGCCACATTCTTTCAGTTCTAAAAATATAGAATATAACCGAAAGAACGAAAATATTTTTCAAGCAATTAATTCGGGACATCGTGGCAGAAATGAAAGGATTGGAAATGTGTTTTGATTTGAACTAAGAACAGAGCCTATGTGGAAAAACACTTTATTTTAACTGTGCATTGAAATTTTTTTATTGTTAGTTTTTTTTTCTTATCTATGATTTTGTATACAAAGGAAAGGAATGGAAAAGTGTTTTGATTTGAACTAAGAACAAAGCCTGTGTAGAAAAATATATTTTTTAATTGTGCATTTGAATTTTTTTCATCGTTAGTTGTTTTTCTTATCTACGATTTTGTGTACTTAGCTGCAAAATAAGAAAATTTAATAAAAAAAATTTAGTTTGAAGTTATTTCGTGGCAGACCAGGTTGAAATAGTGTTGAGGAATAACCTTGAGACTTGTGGGTGAGTAACTAGAGAGGAATAGAGACAAGTAAGAGGGTGAATCAACATTGAGACTTGTTGTGGGTGAGTAACTCGAGAGGAAGACAGAGAAGTAAGAGGGTGAATCAACATGGTCTGTAAAGGATGTGGCTATAGAGGTAGAGGACTCAAGAGTGGACCGTAAAATTCCAAGGCAAAGAGAAAGGTATTACAATGCAGTTAGATGTAATGGAGAGGTTTCTCAAGAGGAAAGTTCACATAAAATGTGTGTAGCAATGGCCATGAAGAACAAACTATTGGACAGGACTTGATTAAGGGGAAGAGTGAAACATAAGAGACATAATAATAATTATATCTAAAGATCGATTTTAATTCCCTAAGACTACAAAGGAGGTTTGAAAGTAGAGGAGCTCTATTACACACCATTCTATCACATTATAAATACTTAACTTTCATGTTGATGTGTCAATAAGTATGCACATCACAATGAATTTGCATCAGATAGATTTTTTGAAATGACTAGAATATGATTTAAATGTTTTTCATTAATATCTATAGAAATATGATTATCACACTGTGTTTTTTATTATATTAGTAGGGAAAGGGAAATGATCCATCACAAAGCTAATTCTACAACTAGCATAGCACAAAAAGAAGCACCAAACCCATAACTCACTCAATAGAAACCCAAAACATAATTAATAATATCTTAGTTGCATCAAAAAGATTGAAGTTTACCCCAAAATCACATAGCATAGCTATCACTAAGAGAAATAGAGATTAAAGTCTTAATTAACCCAAACCCATAAAATTTACCTATCACTAAAACTAAACCAGTATAAATAACCATAATAGGGTTGTAGGCCAAAACATTTAAACTAGTATACCAGAAAACTAGAATAAAACTAGTCCTAGATAAGAGAATCGTTAGAAGGCACAAAGGTCAATAAGTCTTAGAAAAAATAGAATCCATAAATATTAGTTGGGAAACAAAATGGATCATATCCTATCAAGCTAGCAAGAGCAGTAGCAACTAATTGGGGCCAGCAAGTAGCCCCTAGTTCCTTGAGAGCTTCTAGAGGCACTCTTTCCACTTATCTTGGTCTAGATCCTGATTTGAATTGTTCTCCATCTCTTACTGACCTTTTCCCTACTTCTTCATGATCTTTCTCATGAACTTTATCTGGATAGAAACAAACCCCATTGTAGCCTTCCTCATAATACGCCCAATAATAACACAAAGATTGCTAAACACCCTTCCTAGCTAGGTCTTGCATTTTTTAAACTCTTCATCTTTTGACTCTACATATTTCAATATAACTTGTATATCAATATTTTGAACCTTACGGCTCGACACTATGTCGTTATCATCATCCCAAGAAAACTCCTAATTAGTGGCATTTGTGTTTCCTTTAATCTTCTCAAACTTGGCTGGAGACCCTAATCTTAGATTCTTTAAATTCACTCGTTTCTCAAACTGATTGTTTAAAATAACACTATTGCTACTCAAAACCTTAGTGTCATGATCTTTTCCACTATTATCTTCATCCTTAAATTTTTCACTAGAGACATCCTCTAGGGCATACTCTTCATCAAATATAGGGCTACTTATTTTCTTCATTTCTTGAATCACTTTTCTATTAGAATCGTTTTCAATTAAGTAGGTTGACCTATGACCTCTAGGGATATTGTATCAAGTTTCCCTGACTCCTTAATATATTCTTCTTTTCCCAACCGAATCTCTTTTAGGTCAATAGTAATGCTTCTTTTAGGCACCTTATTATTAGTTTTTATAACTTTGGTAGTTCCTTTATTTAACTTTAGGGATTTTCTTCTATCAAGCATGAATTTTAGAAGTGCCACTTCAAGGGGCTTCTTCTTAAACAATTCCTTCTTGGTTTTTTTTATCTTCTTAACTAAGATGGTTTGCCTATCTAGGGAGTGAGGATCACTCTTAGTCAACTCAATACATACAGAGCTCACAAGGGTAATAGGGTTCTCACTATAGCTCCTAGGGTGAGTAAGGAGTCTGCAATGATGAAGACAAAAGTCAAATTCATATTGGCAAAAGGAAAAAATAAAGCCTTCATGTAGATTATGGGATGCATATTTATCAATGCTTGTGTAGAGAGAAGAAAAAGGAAAATAACACATACAATTTTTTTTGCCATGTCTAATGTGTTTGACAATTGAGAAATGGTTGTTGGAATAGAAGGAATCCAAGAACATTGAGATGAGGGGGGTGAATCAGTGTTCTACTAGTAATATAAGATTTTACCTTATTACAACATACACATATAAACCGATAAATGAAGAAACATTTAACATGATATAAATAAACCAGCCACATGAACAGACACTATAACACAGAATTTTATATGTGGAAAACCTCAAAGAGGAAAAAACATGATGGGATTTGTGACCCACAATATCAATTCACTGGCCATATGAAAGATATTACATAGTATGGGGGCTTGCACATGCAGGAAGACACACTGCCTAGAGCACACTGCTCAACACAAAAGAGTCTCATTGACTACAGGCTTTTGCTGAGATTAAAAAAAAAAGAAGATAAACTCACAAAATGCATCTGCAATGCAAAAAAGAGTTCTGGTTATAGCTCTATTACGTACAGGTTGATAAACCCTAAACCCTTTTACCAGCATCCCCTTTTCTCTAAGAATTCTATACAAACCATATACTGATCATTGCATGATATTACTTTCTCATACAAATAATCTACATACATATCCTTCGCATCACCTAACTTCTCAACATTGTTACTCACTTGTCCTATATCAAAATGACCTAATAAATTGACTTGTATACCCTTTACAAACAATATGCCTTATGTTGGCTTACAAGATGTTACAAAAGATATTCAATGTCGGCTCTATACAATAATTACAAAATGATTTTACAAATAAAACTTTTCTGGATCCCAGACTGATGTCGGCTTCACTAAAGTGTTGGATGTCAGTGTCGATGTCGGTGTGGGTGATGACCTTGATTACTCCAATGTTGTTATATGCTGGTATATGCCTTCTACACAATCTTTTTGCCATAAATGACAACATATGAATCCAATGAGTGTCAATTGCCAACAATCTCCCCCTTTGGCATTGATGGAAACACTCAAGTGAAAAATGGATTCCCTATCAGTTGAATTGAAACTAAAACATGAACTGAAACACACTACCTCTGAGCTAAAAAATGGATTCCCTATCAGTTGGATTTGTCTGGAATGGTTGGAGTTGTTGCAATAGAAAATTCTTCTTGAGAAGTAAGGAAATCAGGATTCTTTTGAAAGAATTTATCCGAACCTTCTTTGGTCTCATTTATTATTTCATTGACTCTACCCATCATTAAGATTATTTTCCAGGGTTTCCTATTAAAGATTGTTATATTTGCTACTTCTATACATCTTTTCATTTCCTCATTATTTATAGAACTACAAATACTCAAAAGTTCAACTTCTTTAATCTCTCTATCTCTCTTAACTGCATTTAATCTTCTTGCATCTAACTTATTATACAAGGATAAAGGAATTTCCTTCAAAATGTCTACTAAAGCCTTCTTATATATGTATAAGTGTAAAAAAATTGCTTCTGCCATTTTATTTTTCTCATTCTCATCTAGATGCTCATAAAAATTTGTTACATTCTTCAAAATTCCATCTTTAGTTACCTCATCAATCAATTATGCACAAGTCATGGGGGGATGATGGTAACATTACTGGTTTCAATTGCTTCATCTATCTCACTCTTTTTCTTCTTTATGCTAGTGGTTGCAGAGGCGGATGGAGGTGGCTCCCTCTTCCGAGTAGGTTTCCTTGCAAGAGGTGTGGGTGTTGTTAGCTTTGTTACCTTTCTTACTAGCTTCCTCCTTGGTTCCACTTTCTTCTCTTCTACTAGAGGCTTGTCAACTTTCTTCCTATGCACCCTTTTGAATGCAAGAGGTTGATTATCCTATGTATCAGAGTCAAAAGTGATAGGAGATATAAAAGCATCAGGCCTCTTTACCTCTGGAGCACTAGCAACTGCTGGTTGATCTATCAGTTTAGATCCAGAACCTAGTTTTGTATCTATCATGTTGATTACATTTTGTCTCATTTATTTTCCCTTCTTTTCTTATTGAAGCCAATTTTAACATCAAGAGCCTTCTCCTATGCAGTGCCAAAATGTTCAGTTTTGTCATCCAAAGGAGCATCAAGTAACATTTTAGCATATAGTTCTAAGATGTTGTCATCAGCTTCATAGCCCAGTTCAGTGACCTATATTGTTCTTAGTTCTACTGCTTCCATGACACTCTCATATGTTTTTACCATGAAGTATATTTCAGTGGATCATTTCTCCACAATGTGTTTGGAGATTCTCTCCCTCATTCTCATGTTCTTTTGAAATGTTTTAAAGAATCCCCATAGCTTCTCATTCCTATTCCTACCAAGACCAGTGATTGCATCTCTAATTTGCATGCCTACCGTTATGTCATGAGCCCATTGTTTCTTCCCCAATCCCAGTAGCTCATTCCTGAAGTATAGTATCAAACATACAATAAGGTTGCCAAAGGAATGTCCCTTTCTTAACACCTTTGATTTTGCAAAGATTTATCATCAATTCATTTCTTATCCATTCACATGAATTATATTTACCATTATTCTTTGTCATTTGATATGCAACATGGATACAAAAAATGACAACAAAGTTTAATCAACTTGATTGTGTTACCTTGTAGCCAATGATCATGCTGGCAAATTTTACATCTGTATCTTTAATGGTGCTTATCCTCATTGACATTCCATCATGGGTTGCGCTAGTCAGCTTTCCAACATCAGTGTTGGAGATCTTCTTCCCAGGTTCCTGTCCAACTTTAGGTAGACCGATGACTACCTAAATTGCTTCTTCGGTGATCATGTGAGGCTGGTCCAGCCAAATGAATTAATTGTGGACCCTACTCAGGACATATCTGATCATTTCCTCCTTGAATTCCAGTGTATACAGGATTCCAGTTAACCCTAAGTTTTTAATGATTTGATATTCTGGCTTGGATTGATTGTTCCAGAGTTGCCTAGTATCACAGATTGATACATACCCTTGATTTCCTCAATGCCTAAATCCTCCAAAGTGTAATTAATATAAGTCCTGACATCTTCCACATAAACTACGCCATTGGGAACCCTCAAAAATGTGCCTAAAGAGTCTTCCTTCAATTCTATTTGAGGAACTTCCTTGAAATTAGGTCTAAGCCTATCCTTGACCACAACAATAGTGGTATTTAAAATGAAAGTAGGAGCAGAGAATGATCTGGATGCCATTTCAAAGAAATACCTGAATAAAAATTATTGGTTGAAAGATCATGAACACTTCTTAGATAATTGTTGGAAATACTTCAGATTGCCTTTACTCGCTATTGATCACCTATGATTTGCCTTTGCTTCGCTCTGGTTTTCTTGAGTGCTAGGTGAGTGAAAATGAGTCCATTTTCTCCTTTTATCAATGAGTAAACCCTAATTCTCTATTGTCATAAATGCTTACTAGTGCCCTACCGGATGCCAATTTCACTGTTTTATGCCAGATAAACCTTCTTAAATGATCTATACAACTCTCTAGATCTCTTCCATGGAATATACAAGATTTGCAATGAATTTTCCAACCCCTAAGGCGTATGCCTAAGTTACTAGTTGAATTTCCTATCGGTGTAGGAATGCTCTGATCTACTAGTGGACTTGCTGGTGTAGTTATCGATGTGGTTGCATCTGCACTTGGTTATTTAGACTTTCTAGCCCATCTCTTGGTATGATCTTCTTGTAATTCATCTACCGTCTCCTTTCCTTTCTCATTTGCTTTGTCATTGCTAACCGGTTTAGTCTTGCTTCTATATTATTTAACAATACGACCTATTTTTTTGCATGCATAACATGTAACATTGTTCTTTTGAATTGTTTTGCCATATCTTGTGTCATTCCTTGATCTACATTGGTTAGTCAAATGTCCAAACTTTCCACATGCATGACACTTAACATTCATTCTACAATCTTCTGACTTATAACCATATTTCTTGCAATTTATTACTTGTGGCCACTTTTCTATTCACCATCTTGGTGCACTTACCCACAATCTCTCAAATTCTTTTCTTTAAGTCTTCAAAACATCCTGAAACTTCATGCATCTTCATAATATGTAAATATCTTGCTAGATAATGATTTCTTTTTACCCAAAATACTTTTTTTGCTTTTGAACATCCAAACCTTTTATAACTCCTATTAGTCTTCACACATGAACATTTGTAAAACGTTTTGAACCGCCTATAAGCATTTTCCAGCTCAATCCAGAGGTCTATCCACAATCTATTTTTAATAAAACTTGTCATAGATTATTTCTTCCAGTCTTCCTTCGAACACATATTTTTAGAATGATTTCTTAAACCAAAAATTTTACATGGATGCAAATCCCAACACATTTTTTTTGTGATAGTCTTTGTTACAATGAGAACACCAATTTTATCTCTTTCTTTGGACTAATTTATTGAAAAATGCATCATGTTGAACTCTACTTTCACCTTTTCTATATCCAAGGCATTCATATTTTGACCTCTCTATTGTCTTAATGATCTCTTTGATTGCTTGTCCATACCTTCTCAATCCTTTACCTTCATAGCCCATTTTATTCATGATTTTTGAAACCAACATTGTTTTTAAACATAAGCTTTGTTATCAATAACAAAATCTGCAAACTTTGTATTTTTAGACATACTCCATCCCTCAACCTCACAATTTTTACCAGTAACAACTTCACATAAAATAATTATTTTCTCAAAAGAACAAAACAAATCTTTTGTCCCACATGAGACTTCACAAACAGATGGCTTCAATTTTAAACATTCATTTATTTTTTTCAACAACTCTATCTTGTCTTTCAGATTTAGATTTTCCTTTTTATTTTTGTCCAATAAATTTTAATGTTTCTCTATATCTTCATTTTCCTCTTTTACTTTGTTCAATTTTTTCAGCAACACAATTTTTATCCGAAATTTTACATTTTCCTAATTGTTTATCTTTTAAAAGAGATATCATTTTTGAGCAGTTTTTCTTATATTCATTCAATTCTTTTTCCAAATCATTTATTTTCTCTTTCTTTACTCTATCAACTTGTCCCATTAGATTAAACTTACCTTTCCTTCACACTAGATTTATAATGTTTTAACAATTTACCTTATTATGTCAACTTCTATGATTTAGATAATAATAATTATCCTCACTCTTCTTTGATTTTCTTTAACCAATCCTTCACCTGAATCTTAATCTTTTAAACTTGATTCTATGGCTTCAACTTTGAAGTTTAGAATATTACACAAAGGAGTCAAAGCACAACGGACCATTACAAAGCTCTTTTTATGCAAGTCACACAATTTCTCAATCCTCACACAATAAGACAAAAAGAAACAAAGAACGACAATGACTTTGCGAATCAAGGCATGAAAACTAGAATCTGAATCGAGAGCACCCTTTTCTCTAAAATATATTAGCTAAAACAAAATAAATTATAGGATTATGGATCATTAAAGGAAGATGCAACCCTTGTAAGAGAAGATTTATTTTATGCTAGAAAAGGGCTAAGGATCAACGCTCCCTATAACTACCATAAAAAAAATAGAGAAAAGAACTGCGATCCAACAATCTCCATAACGAACATTCCTCGAAGATTGGCTCTTCTAATTATCATGTGTAGCTAATCAAACTTTTCCTTCCATTGCAAATATAAGTTCTATGTAGTCTACAACAATGGAATCACCTCTAGGAGCTTCAACATACATATCCTACAACTTGAGCTTTTCCTAAATAGCTTGTATTAACACAAACACTCCTTTAGACTCATCTGACTCTCTAGGTTCTTCAAGGTTGTTTACCATTAGTTTTGATACCACTGTTAGAAATGGGATAGAACAAAACACAAAAAAGAGCATAATGAAAGAGACACAAATTTTTATTCATCAATCCATATTTTTATTCATTTTGATTTGATTACAAGTGCCTCTTTTTTATTTTATTCATCAATCCATATTTTTTATTCATTTTGATTTGATTACAAGTGCCTCTTTTTTATTTTATGGAGATGTTAAATGTTTCTAGACTTCATCACATGTAGAAATGTGTTGGAGGTAGTTGGAAGAAACTTTCACAATTGAGAACTTATCTTTAATGTTACAGATATGCTTTCAAACTAGATGATACGAAGTTGACTACATGATTGCGGTAGTTGGGATTACTATCTCCAACACATAATTATAATATTAATATTCATATATAATATAGTCTATGATATTAAAATTAATAAGATTATTAAATAATAGTGAAATGGAATTATTAAATTGTACTGCATGATAGAAACATTGTTCTGACAATTTAATTTTAGATATAACTATAATCTATAATTTAAAATAAATAAATTTTTTTTTTTTTTTGATAAAGGTGGATAGAACAACTGAACTATATTAAATTTTAAAAGTTTTTTATAGTGTCTGGTTCAAAAAGCACTGAAGGGAAAGAACGAGTAAGAAAACCCTTAAATATTGCTTAAGTGACACAAGCCTATTCTACCCAATACCAAATGTCCATTGGCATAGTACATCAAAAAACCCATCCCAATTACGTAAGCTACATTAGATATAAAGGAAGCCACCAATAGAAGCATATAGAAGGAAGATTAAAGTATGATCACCGAAGGATGTATATCCATTGCTGCCAAAAAACACCAGTCTGAACCACCCTTGTCTATGAAACACAATTCTCCAACCACTAGTTAGAATGATACCACATAGCAGAAATGAAACCATAATCAGACACCCTGTCAAAGTAAACATTGTGATCAAGCATAGCATAACCCCCACCAAAGAAAAGCCACACCAAATAAGGAGGTTGATGAAGACTACAACTATGCCCTTCTTTACTTCAAATATTCCAAAACCAAGGAAGGGATCTCATCCACCCTTACCTCCCGCATATTAGCATCACTATCAATGGCTAAGTTAGCCAAGAAATCTGCAATCTTATTCACTTCCCTATAACAATGGGAAATCAAGAAGGAATAAAAAAAATCTAATTTCTGCAAAATATGATCAAGTATATATTGTAATTGCCAACAATTTGACTTCTTTTTCATGACACTTTGAATAATAACCATAGAATCACCCTCAATTATCAAGTCTTTAATTCCCAAAGATATAGCCATATCCAAACCAAAGGACAAAGCAAAGAATTATGCACAATTGTTAGACTTGAAACCAATCGCATGACAATGAGGCTGAATAAATCTTACCTTATGATCATAAATTACCATACCTGCCCCTGCCAGACCAGGGTTCCCACGAGAAGGAGCATCAAAATTCAATTTAAAGTTCCCTTGCAGAGGAGGTTTCCAGCAAGTAAAATTTATGTTACTTATAGCATTAGTCTTATTTAAAATAGATCCATGAGAAGGTAAGACTAATAACATTCTCCAAACTTGAGTTACCCTACCATCCCAATGAGAAAAAGAGGTAAGGGTTTCCAAATTCTTATAGATAAAAGAAAAAACAACTTCAGAGATGGAAGATTCAATCCTCAATAAAACCTCAGCCAAGGAAGAACTTGCCTGTTTAAAAATCCTATTATTACGCTCTAACCAAATATTCCAAATCACAATAGATGGAGAAATAATCCAAAGATATGCATAGAATGATGAGGCAAATAGGAGAGGCCAGGCTCTAAAGTGGGAAAGGAGATCCTTACCAATAACAAAGGATAGGTTAAGCTTTTCAAACAACCACTGTCAGTAAGCATAGGCAAAATCACAGTGAAGAAACAAGTGTGCAGAGGATTCTAAATTCTTATTACAAAAGACACTAAAAAATATTGCAGTAATACCCAACCTATCCAACCTCATTCCTATAAGGACCCTATCCTGCACTACTAACCAAGCAAAAGCACTAGCCTTTGGGAGGCAAGCCATATGCCAAAACAGCTTGTATGGCCAAGTAGATAAATCTTTATCAACCAAGAGATAATTATAGCCATCCTTAACTATGTACTTACCAGAGATATCCCTTGTCCAGATAAGCTCATCGTCAGCATCAAAAAGAATTATTACTCTCTTTGGCAGCATCTTTTCATATTCCAATTTCACATTTTGATCAATATCTAAAAACTCAATTGATTTCTATTTTGCCACCTTAAGATTCCCACTATACTCAATTTCAAAATAATTAGCCACAAAGACACCCCAAAGGGAAGAAAGAGTGGAAATTAAAGGAAACCAATCCCTCGAGTTCACCAGAGGGGGATGTCCATTCAAAACTTCTTCCCAAAACCCGACCTTTCTACCATTATGAATAATCCATGAGAGATGAGACAAAATCACTAATCTACATTTACATAGAAAATTCCAAATAGTTGAACCAGATGGTAAATTAGAAAATTGAAAAACATACTCTTTTGGTCCGTTATTTAAATATTTAGCAAACATAATCTATGCCCAAAAGGAGAATGTTCTCTCATACAATTTCCAAACCAACTTAGTACCTAAGGCTAAATTCTGACTTTCCAGACTCCTAATGGCTGTGCCCCCAAGATTTTTAGGCAAACAAACTTTATCCCATGCTACCAGAGGGAGTTTCTTCTTACCATATTTATTATTACTCCAAAGGAAGGACCTAAGAGTATCTTGAAAACTAACAAGAGCCACTTTCAGAGATTGCAAAACAAACATGGTATAAATAGGAACAACATTTAGGACATACTTAATAAGAACAATCTTACCAGCCAAAGATAACCATCTATGATTCCAAGATAGGATCCTTCAAGAGATAGCTAAAATGATCTTATCCCAAAACTCAACTCTATCCTGCTTAATGAAGAAAGGTATACCAAGATAAGAACAAGGAATATTTCTAGATGCAAATCCCCAAAAAATCTTCAATCTATCCTGAACCAATTGTGAAGCATGAAGGAAAAAAATCTTTGACTTATCAACATTGACTCTCTGACCCAAAAAGGATGCATAATTTTGTATTATCCCCTTTATCACTCTTGCCTCACCCAAAGAAGCCTAACCAAATAACAAGGTGTCATCTACAAACAAGCAATGCGAAATGCTTTGTGGAACATTCTGAATCCTAATTCCCTTCCAAAACCCTCCCAGCTTAGCGGCTCTTATAGCCCAATTGAACGTTTCGGCTAGAAGAATGAATAAGAAAGGAGACAAGGGATCCCCCTGCCTCAAACCCCTAGAAGAGGAGAAAAAACCATAAGGGGAGCAATTAATTAGAAACGAGAACCTTGCAGAAGAAATACAAGCATGAATTCATTTGACCCATGCCTTGGAAAAGCCCAATTTTAGTAGAACAACACACAACGCCCCCCATTCTACTCTATCATATGCTTTCATCATATCTAATTTGAGGATCATGGCCGAGATTCTCTGAGTAGAAATAGAATGCAGAATCTCATGTGCCACTATAGCTCCCTCTGTCGTCTCCCTTCCTAGAACAAAACCACCTTGTTATAAAGAAATGATCCTAGGTAGAATTTTAGCCAACCTTAAAAAAATAGCCTTGGTAAAAATCTTGTACAAAGTATTACATAAAGCAATAGGGCGAAAATCAGCAAATGTCTTGGTAACCTCTTTTTTAGGAATAATTGCAATCATTGTATTATTAAGCTCTTTCAAAATAGACCTATTCCTTCTAGCTTCCTCAAGGGCCAATAAAACATCATTTCCCACAAAATCCTAGCATTTCTGAAAAAAATTAAGGAGTAAAGCCATCTGGTCGTGGAGCCTTATCAGGGTTCATTGCAAAAACAACATTCTTAACTTCATCCAAAGAAAAAGGAGACATCAACATTTTATTATCTTTTGATGATACTAAAGAAGGAATATTAGAAGAAATGTTATTATGAAGATCTCCATGCTCCAAAGACAATAGTGACTTAAAAAACCTAACTGCCTCTGAAGCAATATCCTCCTGCTCTGTTAAAAGTCTACCATTTGGACAATCAATACAAGATATCCTATTTTTACTTCTTTTAATTTTTTTTGAAGAGTGAAATTTTTTTGTATTTCTATCACCATTTGAAAGCCAGATCTCCCTCGATTTCTGTCTCCAATAGATTTCTTCTCTGGACAAAACTTCTTCAAGCTTTGCTTTTAGCAATTTTAGTTCATCAAAAACAAGAGGCACCATACCATGTTGAATCACATGTGAATTAAGACATTCAATCATATCTTGAATCCTCTATTTTTCCTAAAAGATGTTCTTAAAATGCAAGATATTCCATTCTCTAATATTAAATTTCAAAAATCTTAACTTCTTAGTAATCCAAAACATTCGGGATCTAGAGCAATAAGGAGCAGAACTCCACCATTTTTTGAGCAAAGACAAAAAGGAAGAATCTCTAAACCACATAGGTTCAAATTTAAAAGGTGACTTAAAAGGAGTTATCTTTCAGAATTGATAGGGAAATTGGAAAATGATCTGACCCCGAAACTCAAAATAAAAATATTAATTAACATACTCAAAAGCAATTATTAAATTGTTATGTATTTATAATTGTTTTCTTTACAAAGTGTGTTAAATAAATAATTAAAATCAACCTAAAAGTATATATATATTGATGTTGTCTTGAAAGCAATGATGTTATGTCCAGAAGACTTCCAAACTGGTAAAGAAGTATTATATATTTTTATAACAAAACTCCAAACTGGTAAAGAAGTATTATATATTTTTATAACAATAATTTATAAGTTTTGACAGTATTGTATTGAGGAGCCATTTTCCAAGAAGAAAAAAAAAAAAAATTTTATACCAATATCATTTATTATTTCAAAATCTTTTGGATGATATGGAGATAACTATATGGTAGGGTTAATTGGGATTATTATCTCCAACACTCTCCGTTAATCACAACTACCATGAATATTGTAGCATTCATAATTCTTAGATTCATTTATCAATTTTTTTTTTTGTCTTTGATGATGTCTACAAAATTTCTCAAATTCTCTCTTTGAAACTGGTCCACGTTCAGATTAGTAGGAACGGCAATGTCTCTCAAGATTTTGTCAAGAATAGCTTTATGTGTGGGGGATATGCGTAAGAGCTCAAGGATGGAGATAAGCGCAGCTGTCTTCCCTAATTGTTCTACAAGGTCATACTGAGGTTTAGTTAATGAGGAAGTGGTGTTTTTAGCTAGAGCACCTTGCAAAGTGATTTTACCTCGACAGGTTGTAACATGACATTCAGAGGTTGGTTCGGAAGAAGATTCAACACCTTTTAGGACAATCCTGGGTCTTCGGGTAGAATTCTCAGACGTTTTGTCCTTGATGATAATGGTAGAGACATAATTGTCCATCGAGATGTGATTGATGGTTGAATCATAGTTATAAGATGCTCTGGTATAGTTGGTTTGGTCATCTGTGGCTGCAGCTTTTCCCTTGTCATGCTTTGGGAATGGTTCCTTAAACATTTCATGTTCTTGATTGGATGAGTGTCCTTCAATCTCAATGTCACCTCTATCAATGAGATCTTGTATGATGTTCTTCAGTCAATGACAATTTCCTCTCTTATGACCCTTGCTCTTATGAAATTCACAATATTCATCATCATTCCACCAATTTGGTTTAACCTTTGGTTCATATGGAGGAAAATCTGGAATAGTGATTACATTGTTTGCCACAAGCTTCTTGAAAACTGACTCAAGTGGTTCTCCCAATGGAGTGTACTTCCTTCATGATTTAGAAGTTGTTTGAGTATTCACCTGATTTTTTGTAGAACTTGATCCAGAAAAAATGAATTTGGGTTACACTGTGTTGGCATCAACAACACCATCATTGATTGTGTTCTTGTTTTTATTCCAAAATCTCGGCTTGTCTTTTCCTTTAAAGTCATCTTTGTTTTCCTTGAATATCTTAATGACTCCTTGTTCAATTAGGACCTTCTTTGTTGCTATGCCTTTTTCAATGACGTCCTTGAAGGTGGACAAACAAGCTTTCCTTAGATCATAGCCCATGTCTTTGTTAACATTTTGGGTGAACATTTCTACCATTTGTTTTTGTGGAATTTCACAAGAGCATCTGCTGGCTAGATTCCTCCATCTTTGTAAAAATGATGCAAAAGACTCTCCCTCTTTTTGCTTGGTGTTGCACAAAGTAGTGACTGATATGTCTGTCTCTATATTGTAGGAGAAATGTTGAATAAATGCCTCTGCTAAGTCACCCCATGACTTAATTCCAGGTGGAAGTTGGGAGAAATATTCCATAGCTTGATCGCCTAGGCTTTGTGGGAATAATCTCATCAAATATGTCTCTTCTATTGCTACCTCAATGCAGGGTGTGAAAAACTATCTTATGTGTACCTTAGGATCCCCTTTTCCTCTATACTTATCAAATTTAGGTGTCACAAAGTGTGTAGGAAATGGAGGCATTGGAATGCTCTTGTCAAATGGATAAGGACATATGTCTCTCATTGTGTATGTTGGCTTCGGTGTATTTATGTCCTCCATTTTCTTTTGTAAGTCCCTGATTTGTTGTTCCAAATTGCTCTTAGGTGGAGATCGACTTCTTAGACCATACCCCATTCTTGAGGTGCCAATTGGAGGAGGAGAATGTTGCATATATGGATGATATTGATCATACACATGTTCATATGGAGAAGGTCTATAGTGATGTTGCGTATGTGGACCACTTGGTATAGATTCATGTTGAGGAACACCATATCTATTTTGTGCATGTATACCATACTCTATAGGCATGTCATGTTCTAATGTGTTGCCCCCAAATTTGACACGGGGTTTCCTTGTGTCCAAATTTTGAGCATGCCTATGAATATCCAATTGCTTTGGTGGTTGATCCTTAGCATTGATATGTGATTGAGCATATTTCTCTCCATAAGACTTCCATAATGGTCTACGAAGGTGAGTATCATATGCTTGACCATGTGTATGTGGGAGATCTAGTTTCTGAAACAAAGATGATGGTGATTCAGGTACCATATGTGGTCCTCTATTGCCTCCACTATTAGGTCTCCTTTGATCCATGTTGGAGTGACGTTGTTGCAAAGGTCTATGTTCCATTATTTGAGACATGTCAAAATCATGAGGTATCTTGGCTCCACTTTGTGCCATCATTTGTAAGAAGTATTGTCTATCCCTTCTCATTATTTCCTCAACCAATCGATTGAAATGGGGATTCATAATCGATTCTTCCACATCTGCTGAATGTATGGAAAAGTTATCCATATTGTCATTGTGTGTAGCATTGTTGTTTGTAGTGTCCATGTTTTCAACATTTGGAATGTTTCTATAGGCATCCATGTCAGGTAATGTAGTATGATCAGAATTGAAAAAGATATCATTGTCATACTCATAAGAACTCATGTTTGCGGACTCTTGAGCCTCTTTAGTTTCTCTCCTAGATTTTTGAAGATGGGTTTCAACCATGAACTAGGTATTGACCAAGATGTGTGAGACTAGATGAAAATGAAAAAAGTATGGAAGACCAAGAGTTGGATGGAATGTAAATGAATCTGAAGTGTACTTGCAATGTCCAAAGTGTAAGACCAAGTATGTATGTAGTAGAGTAGGTGTGACTTCCAAAGAGAGGATAGTTTCTCTTGATGAGGTGAGTTGACCTTGACTCTAAGTAAGACTAAATGAGACCCAAAGGTAAGAAACCTTGATGAGGGACCACTTAGCAAAGTGTTGTTGTATGTAGTGTGTTGACAAAGTATGATGAGGACAAGCAAGTGACCTTTTGACTCAAGTTTAGACAAATGTGAATGTAAAGCGAGATGTGCAGCAATGATGGACTTTGTGAGACCCAAAGACAGGTTGAATGCTAGATGAAAACTTGGAGAAACAACCTAGGAAGCTCAAGAATTCTGAAACTGACTGTGTTTGTTTGCTAGACTGTAACAGTTTTTTTCAATTCTGAACACAGACGCGCCTGTATACTTCACAAATGCGGTTTCCCGACACAGACGTGGCTCTGTTCAACACAGATGCACCTCTGAGATTTTGTACAAATTGTAATGTTGATTCTGGGGACACAGATGCATTCCTGTCCTTCACAGACGTGGTTATACAACACAGATGCTATTATGTCAGACATAGACGCGTTTCTACAAAATTTGTGCAATTTTTTTTTTTTTTTCAGTCTGTGAAGTTGTTTTGTTGTGACCAAATCGGACTGTTTGACTGTTTTTCGTGACAAGAGGACGTAGTGTTGATGAGGACTCAATGTTTGCAAGTGTCTAGACTCAAAAATGACTCCAATAAAAGTGTGTTGTTTGATGTAAAAAAAATGTTTTGCATACACTTGAAGACACAAAAGACACAATGTTTTTACTGTTTGGTTTTGAATGTTTAAAATAAGTCAAGCATGATTCTTATGGCTGGCCAAGACAATAGTTGTTGATCCCACATGGGGTTTTACCCCCAAGGCTATGCTATTCAGAGTGGACACTTAGATGCTTGACCTCACTGGCTCCACCCTTGGCACTCACTTCTCAGGTTAGCCAAGCATCAGTCCCCACAAAAACTCCCTGTGGCAAACTTTGTATCTCTACTAAGAACCGTATGTGTGTGGGCTGCTACTAGAGGTCCGACCTCCTGCCCCAACAACTAGAAGGATTTGGGCTTCTAAAACAAAAAGGTGCTAGTAAGGGCATTCGCTTGTGTGGCCATACATGCGGCACTTTCAGCTCTATAAATATAGAAGGCTCCCAGCCAGTAGGGGTTACGCCCTACAACTGATCAAATAAATTTGATCAAATGGGTTTATGTGGAGACATAGTGTCGGTATGAACTAATCAGTACATGTTATCCATAGTTTTCACCATGAATACATTTGTTTATAGTGGTTCAGAAGAGGTGGGTTTTCCTCGCTACCACTTGGGTCGTTCTCTTCTCACTAGTAGTCCTAATGACCACACGGGAAGACAAGCACTCTAAAGATTAAACAAAAAGAGCCTATTGCTGAAGACACAAAAGAAAATGATTCAATTTTAGTGCACCAATTGAAGTGTTTGCTAGTCTATGAAAACAAGGCACACAATAAAAATCCAAAAATGCTTGCCAAGGACCTGCACCAAAGAGTTGTTAGTAGTTTAGATTGTTTCAAATAATCACCCCTTCCTACAAGCACACAAGTTAGGTAAATTTTAAACCCAAAAAACTTTGTGAAAATAGGGGCCTTCAACCAAACGATTTTTCTTTCAAGACAAGTTGCACCAATTTCGTTAGCTAGATCTGAAAATGTTAGCTCAAAATAAACCAGATCTTGAAACCCTAAATGCAAAATCCAAAAACTGAATCAATAAAACCGAAAATTTGAAATTGGTGAACACAGACGCGATTACCCTCTACACAGACACGACTTGGTGACACATATGTAGTTTTGTGAGACACAAACGCGACTACAAAATGCAGACATGGCTTGTGGACACAGACGCGACTAAAAACAGCGCAGACGCGACTTTATAACACAAACGCACTTTCTGGAACCTGCAAAATGAAATACTGCCAATAACACAGATGCGATTCCAGATGTCACAGACGCGCCTGAAAAACAAAAACGCGATCCAAAAGTTTGCAGACGTGGGAATATCAAAATGTTGCCAAAAACGTCAGATCTGCAACTTCAAAATACAAAATCTGCAACAAGGATGTTAAATGCAAAAGGGACAAGTGTCCCACCGGGCATGCCAAAATGTATATGGTGAAAATGGATAACAATAATAACGATATTGAAAGGCTAAATGAATTCAACCACAAAACCCTAGCCTAAAAATAACAAAGATCCACCATAACATATGAAGATTACCTAAGACAATGCAAATCAAATGAAATCACAAAGATTATACCATCACATGTCCAATAGGATTTTGATCTCCATTCTTCCTATCTCCATTGATCTTGCTTGATATATTTGCTCTCAGATTTTATGTGCACAAGAGCTCAACAAAGAATGAAATGTGGTTGCAAGTAGGATCGTAGTGTAGTCAAGTGCATAAAATTCATTAGGGTTTGATAATGAGGGAAGCATCTCCTTATATAGAAGACACTATATGAAATGGAGGGATAAGATTGAGAGGTGTAAAAGGAGGTCGACTATGATTAGAGGGTAGGTAAAAGAAATAATAAAATAATGAAAGGGGTAGGTAGTGTATGAATTAAGAGATGAATGACATGTGTCATGGGTAGAAAAGGTTAATGAATTAATTAAATAAATAAAGATTTATTTAATTAATAGAAGAAGTGGGATCAAATTAAATAAATAAGATATTTATTTAATTTAGGAAAAGGATAATTTAAATAAATAAATGTATTTATTTAAATGAGAAATAAGGCTAGAAGAGGATAAATGAATTAATTAAATAAATAAAGATTTATTTAATTAATAGAAGAATTAGGCTTAGAAAATTAAATAAATAAAATGTTTATTTAATTAGACATGACAATTTTAGGTGTCTACAAATACTAACAATGTTTATTATGTTGAATGTTTAAAGCATAATCTCTTGAGTGTAGTACATATGGTGGATAGAGGATTTCATTTGCAATTCAAAGATGGAAAATGCAAGATTATCAATAGATCTGGATTGTAAATTACATGAGAAACTTAGACCAAAGGAAATATCTTTCAGTTAAAATCTGGTGAGAAGACTTGCTTGATTTCTCGGATTGATGATAGTTGGCTACGGAATAAAAGGATGTGTCATGTGAATTTTGATTGCATAGTAAAGACCAATTCAACCAAGGATGTCGAAGGTTTTCCCAAGATCATCAAGCCCCATAATCCGATATGTAGAGAATGTCAAATGGGTAGGTCAGAACTTCTTTCAAAAGTATACATGATAGATCTAATGAAATTCTTGATCTTATTCATACTGATCTATGTGTTCCAGCAAGGACTAAAAGAATTCAAGGAGATATATACTTTATGTTGTTTATTGATTATTACTCTATAATGACGTGAGTTGCATTTTTGAAAGAAAAATGAGAAGCCCTTGAAAAATTCAAAATATTCAAAGCTAAGGTTGAGAAAAAATTAGGATTGAAGATAACATGCTTAAGATGAGATCAAGGTGGTGAATTTACATCCGTGAATTCAACAATTTTTATGAGAAACATATGGAATCAGAAGATAATTATGTGCACCTAGAACTACATAGTAGAATGGAGTAGTGGAAAGAAAGAAAAAAATTATCCTAGATGCTGGTGTTGATTGTAACTAGGAAGAATGCGAATTCCAAATGCCTTAAGGCAACATTGGAATCTGCCAAGGGCTGGGCCTTTCTCCTCTCACATGCTACTCTTAGGGCTGGGCCCTTCTCATCCCACATGCCACTCTTAGGGCTAGGCCCTATACATCATGCACTCCTTAGCACCATGCTACTCCCTAATACCACGCTACGTGCAAGATAACATGCTTACATGAATAGGGCCGACCCTATCTAATAAAGGGTTTTAGTTAAAGTGATGCAAATAAATTAAAGGTTATTAATTCATCATAAGCCGAATTGATTAGGAGTGGTTACTCTCCTATAAATAAGATAAATACCTCTCACAATATCAATAATGTAGTTTCAAGTAAATGCAAAATATATCATTCTTGGGTAGCAAACTCCTTTGCAAGTAGCAGATCACAGCGAACTTCATTCATAGGCAATAGATTATCAGTTAGGTCAAAACAAACTCCATGTATGTGCTGATCTAATTGGTGATCACAACAAACTCCATGTTGTGCAGATCTAATTGGTAATCACAGTGAACTCCATGTTGTGCAGATCTAATTGGTAATCATAGCAAACTCCATTTATGTGCAGATCTAATTGGTGATCACAGTGAACTCCATGTATGTGCAACAGATCTAATTGGTGATCACAAGTTATCATCAAAGACAGGGATCTCCATTAAAGACTCAAGCAAAGGACTGTGAACTAGTTGAAATGTGCATGCACAGCCAAACAAGTTAGGAGGACTGTAAATCATGATCAGTTTCGACAAACTAGCTGTGTAGTCTTCTATATCATCTTCCTCATGACTGGAACTTCTATACTCCAGATAAGTGTGTAATTGTCAATTGAATCTAAAACCATAATCAGATCTGAGGATCTTTTCTGGCTGGGTTTTTCCTCCTAGGAGGTTTTCCCTGGGTAACTTTGCATTGTCTCTTTTGCATTCATTTCTTACTATGCTTAAATCTCAAAACCAATAAATCTAATTAACCTAGTTAGAAACAAATTCTGATTTTTTGAGTTTCATCTAATCTGAAAGTACTAAAATTAACATGGTATCAGAGCTATAGGGTAGATCAACTTTCAATTTTCAGAATTAGTACTACTTTATTTCCAGATTGTTGTCTCATTCAGAGGTCAGGTTAATGGGGCTAGAAGTTGAAGATAGGCTTGATGGAAATATTAGAGACAGGTTCGTACTAACCAGCGATCAGATTTAATAATGTAATTTCAGTCTCTTGTCCTTTCCTTCTTTGATGACATGTTTGTAAATATAAGGATCTCTCAATAAGATGAATTTGATAACAATGAAAACATTAAATGAACGAATCTTCTATTTTAGTCCTTGTTAAACCAAATATTATAAGAGGATGCTTGGTTAATTAAGATTGTTGTTAAGGGCTTATTATTTTTGGTTGCAACTTTATGTAGTGGTTAAGATCTGATTTAAATAAGAGTTGCAGATCTGATTCTGAAAGGGTGTGTCTCTTGCCAAAGAACATACATGATGAGGAGGTGTGACCTGTCCCTCATATTGAGAGACATAAAGGAAAGAAATCAAAGCATCCAGTGATATCACCTCGGATCGGATTGGATCATAACTATTTTTAAGTTACAGGTAGTAACATCTTTGTTCTAGGTGGTATTCATGGGGATGTGCTTAGTGCATGCTTGATATATGACACCTAATAATGATCTTATGCATAATTTAATAATAATATTCATATGGACTACAATATGTATGACAGTTATACTTAATTTCATTCATAATACATGACAAGTTAGTATACTTACAACCTAATACTTGTTACTACTATTAGTATTTAAGAAAGTTGAGAATGGAGTTGTTTCCAAAGAGGGGTAGTGTAAATCCAATCAATAGGATGATTCCAAAGATAGGGTAAGGATCAGCATCCTGTAAAATTTGAGGGTATGGTCCCAAGATAGGGTAGGGGCTTGGAATTTTAAACCTTGAGGGAGCCTATTGTATCTTGGTCTCTGAGTGCTTTGGTAACATACCCATCCCCTTCTTCCTTAGAACTGAAGTAGTAACATACGTTGACTCTTTCATTAAGAATTATGGATGATAAAATTAATTATCTACTATGATATAATTAGTTCTCTAGTATGGTAAATGAACAATTTACTTATCAATAATTGATAAATTAATTGAAGTCATAAGTATTTTGAAATAGATTAAATTATGGTTAAAACAGACCTAAACCTAGTAGGGGAAATTTTGTGTACGTGCCTGTCTGTGACCTGATCAATTAAATACTAAAATTAAATATGGAAGTATGCCCACATTAAATATCTAGTGCTTAATTGTTCCAATGAGTGAGATCAAAACAAAGAAGAAAATTTGAACTTAATATATTTGTAAAGACATTGCGAACTTGAATATTTCCTCTCTGTTTTGAACTTTGTTTAATTTGTGTGTGCCTTTATCTATGTGCATAAGGGAAAATAAGCCAGTTACATAAGTATCGCTGCTAATTGAGTAAATGAAGTATTCATTAATGCCATAAATAAGTGAGTTAGGAATTTATTATATACTGTAGCTTACTAATTGCTACTGATTCATGGAAGTATAGGACCTCACTATCATTGCTTGGTTAGTATCTTCATTGGTAAGTATACCTCTTGTAAACATTCTATTATTACTTCCTCACCTATGATCTGATTGAGTTTTGACTATCAATTGAATGATTCTATAATAGCTACATAAAACTAACTTTTCAGTTGAGTATTTACTATCATAAAAGGTGAAGTTAGCATTTCTCATCCTTAATTATGAATAATTATGATCTATGATGCTTGGCTATCAGTCTGATATTGAGAATTAAGAGGGAGCCCTATGACCTTCAATTAAACTCTTGGTATGAAAGAGTATTTGATAAGACTAGGGTTTTTTTATAGATTCTAACCCGTTCCTTAAAGTATTTGAAATGTTAATTCTGATGATCAAACTCTAACATAAAGATAGTCTCATGATTTAATATAAGAAAGAATTAGCTCAGAATTGAGATAGAATATCTAAACCTAAAATGCATTACTTCTAGGTTAGAAGTGTGGCAAGGATCTAATGAAATTATTCTAAGTCAAGTTTTCTATTGTTGTGTCAGAAAAATGGATTATAAACTTATATGGAAACTAACGTGAAGAAGTTGAGTATGTCTGCAACCAACTATGATCTTGCAGATTCATCTGAATAGAGGTAGGTTGATTGGCTAGTGCTTTAACTAAGCATATTGTTGCAAGCAAGCATATTTTGATGTTTGCAAGACACAATTGATTATGAGTTGAAGATGCTTAGGTTTAGATTGGTCAAGAAGTGTTACGGAGAAGGAAAACACTTCAAGCATTCACCCGCTATGATCTCTTGGACCTACAGGGACAGTTCTCAGTTGCATTATGTATTACTATAACTAAATACATTGTTCCAAGTTTTGCATCAAGAGAAGCAGTGTGGTTTCTCAAGATTCTTGTTATGCTATTTTAATTTATTATCAGAATTATATAGTGATACCTAACAATTATGTGTTTTATGGCAGGACAATCCTATGTTGCAAATGTTCTCACCAAGTCTCTTGAAGCTTGACATAGACTTGGAGCTATGGAGAACACCGCCTTGGTTGAGAGGGAGTCTCAACCTCTGTGATACATTATGTTGTATCAACCACCCTCTGCGGGTAATGTAAGGTGGTATTGTAAACTTCTTAGGGAGAAGTGTAATTAGTAACCATCCTCTGCGGGAAATGTAAGATGGTATTGTAAATGTTAAACCATCCTCTATGGGCAATGTAAGATGGTATTGTAATCTTCTCTGGGATAAGTGTAATTGATAACCATCCTCTGCGGGCAATGTAAGATGGTATTGTAATCTTCTCAGGGAGAAGTATAATTGTTAACCATCCTCTGCGGGCAATGTAAGATGGTAGAAAAGATCCTCTCCACCCTCTGTGAGCAATGTAAGGTGGATCCAGTCTATGCTTGTGTGCGAGCTAGAAGATTATGTTATGTAGTTCCATTATATGCTTATGTCCAATATGGAAGACTAAAATATTTCGATTATGTTTATTCCATTCTTTTCTTGTGTGCAAGATGGAGGACTATGTTTTCATTCCATGCTTATGGAGAGCAATGATTATGTATCTCCACTCTATGCTTGGGTGCAAGATGGAATATTATGATGGTACATTCTTCTTTGGGAGAAGACTGAGGTAAAGACAATGTATGATGGATATACGCGATCGATGACATGGAAAGACTTCATGATGTGCATGTATTCATGACTTCCAAGTGTGCATCCACTCTCCACAGGCAGTACAGGATGGATACTATGGGTTACTATTTGTGGCTACTTGTTGTGATCCTCTCTCAAGAATATTTGAAGTTGACAGCTAAGTTCAAATTACAATTTAAACATTGTATGTATTACTTAGGGCTGGGCCCTAATCTTGTAACCAGGTTGTAAGATTATCTTTCTCCATAGTTAAGAGGGAGTGTTGATTGTAACTAGGTAGAATGCAGATTCCAATTACCTTAAGGAAACATTGGAATCCGCCAAGGGCTGGGCTCTTCTCCTCTCACACGCTACTCTTAGGGCTGGGCCCTTCTCATCCCACACGCCACTCTTAGGGTTGGACCCTATACATCATGCACTCCTTAAAACCACACTACTCCTCAATACCATGCTACATGCAAGATAACATGCGTACATGAATAGGGCTGACCCTATCTAATAAAGGGTTTCAGTTAAAGTGATACAAATAAATTAAAGGTTTTTAATTCATCATAAGTTGACTTGATTAGGAGTGGTTTCTCTCCTATAAATAAGACATATACCTCTCACAATATCAATAATGCAGTTTCAAGTAAATGCAAAATATATCCTTCTTAGGTAGTGAACTCCTTTGCAAGAAATAGATCACAACAAACTTCATTCATAGGCAGCAGATTATCAGTTAGGTCACAACGAACTCCATGTATGTGCTGATCTAATTGGTGATCACTACGAACTCCATGTTGTGTAGATCTAATTGGTAATCACAGTGAACTCCATGTTGTGCAGATCTAATTGGTAATCACAGCGAACTCCATTTATGTGTAGATCTAATTGGTGATCACAATGAGCTCCATGTATGTGCAACAAATCTAATTGGTGATCACAAGTTATCATCAAAGATAGGGATCTCCATTGAAGGCTCAAGCAAAGGACTGTGAACTAGTTGAAAGGTGCATGCACAACAAGACAAGTTAGAAGGACTGTAAATCATGATCACTATCAACAAACTAGCTATGTAGTCTTCTATATCATCTTCCTTATGATTGCAACTTCTATACTCCAGATAAGTGTGTAATTGTCAATTGAATCTAAAACCATAATCAGATCTGAGGATCTTTTCTGGCTAGGTTTTTCCTCCTAGGAGGTTTTCTCAAGGTAACTTTGTCTTGTCTCTTTTGCATTCATTTCTTACTATGCTTAAATCTGAAAACCAATAAATCTAATTAACCTAGTTAGAAACAAATTCTGATTTTCTGAGTTTCATCTAATCCAAAAGTACTAAAATTAACAGCTAGAAGGATAATGATAATGGAATCCAAATTGCTTGATATTTATTGGAGAGAAGTTATGAATACAATAGTTTACACTTTCAATAGAATACACATAAAAGGTGATGCCGGTAAGACTCCTACTGTCAAGTATTTTGGAATTTTTGGAAGTAAATGATATATCATAAGAGATGATGGAATAGGGAAATTTGATCCTAGATGTGATGAAGGAATATTCTTGGGTTATTCTACTAAGAGAAAAGCATATAGATGCTTTAACAAAAGATTACAAAGGATAGTGGAAAGCACAAATGTTAGATGGGATGAACAAAGCAACAATCAGATAAGATCATATGACTATGGAGTAGAAGATGATATTGTCAAAGAAAAACTAGTAATGCAGGAATCAAATCAGAGAATTGATCCAATTGCTTTGGTAACATCAAAAAATTCCACAGTAACTGTTGAAGAGTATAAAGAGTCAGAATTTCAAGATAATCCAAGACTCCTAGGTATGTAAAGTTGAATCATTCTGAAGATCAGGTCATTGGAGATAAGAGAAAAGGTGTGATGACAAGAAGAAGGTTAGCTGCTGAGGTATGTTTAATTTCTCAAATTGAACCAGAATCAGTTATTCAAACATATAAATATGAGAATTGGATGAAAGCAATGGAAGAGAAATTAAAATAATACCACGTGGCAGTTCATTCCTAGGCCTAAAGATTAAAATTTTATTGGAACTAAATGAGTATTAAGAAAAAAATGAAATGAAGAATGACAGGTTGTAAGAAACAAAACTAGATTGGTTTGCAAAGGATAATCATAAAAAGAAAGAATTAATTATGATGAAACTTATGCTCTAGTTGCCAGGATTGAAGCAGTAAGACTATTTATTACCTATGACGCACACAAGAACTAAGAGGTATATCAAATGAATTTCAAATGTGCAATCCTAAATGGAGATCTTGAAAAAGAAGTCTACATTGAGAAGCCTCATGGATTTTCACTATCAAAGGACAAGGACATGGTTTGCTGATTGAGGAAAGCCTTATATGGATTGGAACAAGCCCCTAGAGTCTGGTATGCTAGATTGGATAAACATATTTGAAGCTCAAATTTAGCAAAGGTAATCTTGATAGCAACTTATATTATTAAATTGAGCATGATGATGCATTGATAATTGAATTCTTTATTGATGATATCATTTTTGGAGGTGAAGAAAATAGATGCATGACATTTATCGATGACATGAAGAATGAATTTGAAATGTCTATGATTGGTGAGATAAAAAATTTCTTCAGTCTACATATCACTCAGACTGATAAAGGTACTTTCATTTATCAAACTAGATATGTGAAAGAATTGCTATAGAAATTTGGACTTTAAAAATCAAAATCAGTTGGAACCTCTATCATAACCGGTTGCAAACTGTCAAAGAAAGATGAATCTTGTACAATGAACTCAACAAAATACAAATCAATTATTTCTAGACAATTGTACTTAACTTAGACCAGACTAGATATAATGAATGATATTTGCATTGCTTCTATATTTCAGTCTGATCCAAAAGAATTCAGTCTGATCCAAAAGAAAATCATGAAATTAATGTTAAAAGGAGTTTGAGATATTTGAAAAGAACAACAGATTATGGGTTATGGTATCCAAAGGATGATGATTTCAAATTATGTGCGTGTATAGACTTAGATTGGGCAAGAGATCTTGATGACCGAAAGAGCACTACAAGTGGTGCAATCTTTCTTGGGAAGAAATTAGTCTCATGGCTTAGCAAAAAATAATCATGCATTTTATTCTCTACTAGTGAAGCTAAATATGTAGTTGTTGTAACAAATTGTACTCAGATATAATGGATGAAGCAAAGGTTGAAGGATATAAGGGTAATGTATGATAAGCCTATTCTTATTCACTATGTTAATACAATTGCTATTGATATGTCAAGGATTCTAGTATTTCATTCCAAAAAAAAACACATCTATAAGATATAATATCTTGAAAGAAAAGTTTGAAGCAAAGGATGTTAGATTTTTATACATGCCCCCTAAGGAACAGATTGCAGATATTATAATAAAACATTGCCTAAAGATACTTTTTAATATCTCATAAATAAATTGGGGGTCACCACCCCTTCAGAAGAGACTTAGAGATGCAATGATGCATCAATCCGGTGAGCTTATCAGAAATATCTTCTAATCCAGTTGATGAGATGATGTTGCTACTCATGAGGAGTAGTTAGATGATTGGTTCAATACCTTGGCATTAGCCCTTTTTCATTGATGTCAGAGGGGGAGTGATGTCGATGTGAAAAACTAAAAAATATATTCCAATATGTGGGAGAGATATTTCAAAAAGAGAAAACTTGATATATCAGATCAGTCAGAGATCAATTAGTTCTTTTGTTGTTATCATGGGAGATAGTTTCTTGGAGATTGTTGGCACTCCTTGTCACTTGGATTCTTTTCACATTAAATGTTTCCATCAATGCTAAAGATAGAGATTGTTAGCAATATGCAGGAATTGATTATTTGTTGTCATTGATGTAAACACGACTCTGGTTAGACATAGTTTTGGCAGAGGTTATCAAAGATTCTGCTTTGGTATGTTCAAATTGTTGGATTTGGTTTTCGAAGGATATTCATGATGATTATATATATGTCATATTTACTTGGTGCATGATTTGGTTCTTTGAAAGCTATTGATTATGTTCTAGACTGTCGCTTGATGTTCTTGGTCCTAGTTGGTGATATTTGATGAAATAGTTAAGTGGTTTTGATGTAACTAACGTGCTAAAGGTGTTCTTGATTAGGTCCCAATTGTTTGGTGCCTTTGCATTGGCTAGCATGAAGATTAGGTGATCCTTTTTGGGTCCGGTAGGATATTCTATACATTATTGACACTGAGGGTTTTCCCGGTTGATGTAACATGTTTCAATTGTTCTTGGCAATATTTTTGATGGATGTAATTATTTGGGAATTTGAATTAGGTCCATGCTATGTAATGGAAATCATAATATTGGTCTTATAGTCGATCTTTGTATCATGTAATGTAATTTTGGTAATTATGAATTGAGGCTTGAGTGTTTAGCCAACCTTATTATCAAGGTTGATTAGTTTTATATATAGGAGATATGCTTATGTAATTTTGGTGTCATTATTTTTGTCTGCATTATTAGAGAGGTATAACTATGTGAACAAGGATATATCATTCAATGAAGTGTTGTAGAGAGTTTGGTATTGCAGGGAAGACAACTATTCTTAACTAGAACTGTAACCAAGCATTAGGAGATGTTATTTCCACAGTTCATTTCCTCTAGATTGTAGTCTGATGATTATGTAAGTCTGTGAGACTTCCCTTTTATGTTAAGGAGTTTCCTCTATGTTTTTGGCCTGATTGCAAGTGCAATCCCCATTATAATATTTTCACATACTATTTCAGAATTATTATCTTATTTTGGGTATGGTTTCCTACCGTGGTTTTTACCTTCACCGGGTTTTCCACGTAAAAATATTGGTGTTGTGTGTTGTATACTCTCATGATTTATCTTTCACATTTTTGTGTTGGCATTATGGATGAATTGATTATGTGTTGCATTGATGTTTTGTCATTGATGTCAACACTAGCTGTTATGGTTGGTTACCGGCAAATAGGTTTTGGTTCCCGGCAGAAGAGACTATCTGTTGGACACTTCTGACATGTTTGGATCAATGGAGTATGTTTGATTTAATGTGTTACATGATCTTGGGAAATGTTTTGGTCAGTTGGTATTGACTTGGTAATCGGATGTTATCATACACTCTTGTAAACCCTTACCGACATCAGTTTAAGGTTTTACTGATAGAGCTTTCACTAAGGAATCATGACAGGATACATAAGTGGTGTTGGTGCGGCTTCTAGATGGATTTAAGGATGTTGAAGATGTTATTTGGTTGTGTTTCAACTACTTGAAGACATTGCTTTGGCATGGTGGACCCATAATAGGTCCTGTGCCTATCTAGGTTATGGATCAGTATCATGTTAAGGTGTACTTGATGTTGTTCTAAAAATGAGCAAACCAAGTTCACCTGCAATCAATCTATGAAATGGCCAATTTCAATCTATGAAATACTTCTGGGCTTGGACAATATAACAAGGATAACAATACTTCTACTCTACAGGCTCTGCAAAACCTAGGTAGGTATACCTTTGATGCATTGAATCAAACCCATTACACACATGAAAAAATCAACCAAAGTAGATAGATCTCATAAGGCTTAATATCTAGGAGGTTAATGCAGATGGGATAGATCTACATTGACATCTCAACTAAGTTGAAGCATGAGATAGGTGGAACAAACTAAACCTACAAACATAAAAGTATAAATGAATCCCCAAAATTTGCAAGACCAGTGCCTTATCCAAGGGCATGGAGTCATACATCAAACTATAAATGAGAACCTCTACTGCAAGTCCATCTTAATCATTAAATATTCTTGCTTTAATGCCTTATATGAATGCATTACTCATCTCATTCACAAAACCATCAGATCTTGAAAACATATTCCTTTATTTATGATCAGAATTTAAATTCTTCCTTGACACAACAATCTCCTTGAGATGACAAATTCCAGTCTCCTTGAGGATTTGATTTGTAACAAAGAAATGTATATCTAGAGACAATTCTGTGTGAAATTTTTTATGCCTTACATACATAAGAACCCGCAACAAAAACACCTATAGCAAGAAGATATACTCCACTACTTGAAAAAAGACATTACACTGTACAAACTATGCAAAAGCTTAGAATTGGAAACCAAGATTACCGAGCCTTGCTCCAAAAAAATCTAGAACCCCCACAAAATGAGAACCCCCCCACGAATAAGAAGGAAGAGAGAAGAATATTGGATTTCATCTTTGGCAGTGACCACTGTCTCAAATCTTTCTACATTAATGACCCACACACTTGGCCTACTGAAAATCTTCTCTTTCTGACTAAAAAATAAATTCTGATATCCTAAGGTAACTGCCCCAAAAATATTTTCCATGGGTTACACTTGAATGTAGAAATGGATTCCTCATTTTTAGAGATTTCCATTGATATATAATACTTATATTTTTGGGCAAAAATAATCTCTGAGCCATCAATCTCTCGGATGAGCTCAATCATTTAAATTTCTACCTTTTCACTATAGTCTCAAACTATATTTTAAACTTTTAAATATCCTGCGCAAATCTCTGCCACATGCCACCTCTGGATTGGCTAATGAGTCCCTCTAGACTGCACCACTTCGACACCACTTCATTGTCTCTTCCTTATCATTGATCCGTGATGGATATTCATCATGCATCTCTGCATAGCGGATCAGCGTGCACCATTCAATCATTTCCAACCTGCTCGTTCTTTAAATCTCCTCTGAATTGTTCTCTTGTCAGGTCCCACCACTTGGTCACCAAGTCATGCCGATTAGCAATCGATCTACTTTCAATCACGACATAACAACCACCATTAGATCATCCATTTGACCGTCAGATCTTCCTTAACTTGCCCACCTGTTAATTCACCTAGGCTACTCTCTCTTCTAGTAGGCCCACCACATGTCAGTTCCTAATTTTCACTGAACCCACCTTGACTGCCACCTCAACTGCCACCTCACCACTTGCTATATCACAGGGGATAACTAGTGAGAACCTTCCTCTCACGGTATAGCAACCACCATTAGATCTCTTGGCCCGACTGTCAGATCTACTCAGCTTGCTCGGCCTTTACCTCTTTGTTCATCCATGCCACATGTCTCCTTCGGCTCGCTTGCGGATCCACATGTCTCGCCACTTGGACCTGGTCCCGCCTTGGTTCGTTCGATATTATTCTTTCAGCAAAACTTCCTCCCTTGGAGAGTTGCTCACATGTCTCATCAAAACCATAGTTTCATCGATACCTTTTATTTTATTAGTGGGACCAGTTCTGATTTCTTCAATGTATCCTTATGTGGATGGAACTATGCCTTTAGTGAGTCCCTTTAGAGAGCCATCAAAGCCAAGGTCTATTTGATAGGTCACTCTTTGGTTTGTCTGCCCATCTAGCTAGCCACCATCTAGGCACCACCTGTCGAAAGTTTTCATTCTTGGCACTTCACAATTACGATACAACGACAATCATGGATAGCCCTAGAATTTCACTCCACCGTTGATCTCCCTTGGATCTACCGTTGGATCTCCACGATCTGCTCGATCTTTAACTTGCCCCTTTTCGGCACATGCTTTGTCTCAAAGGTGCGGTGAGTATTCAACGGGCATCTTTCTATCGTGGTATAGCAACCACCATCAAATCATTCGAACCACCATTTGATCTTCTTAGACTTTCAAGCTCATTAATTTGCCCTTCTACTGTAAAATTTGGCCACTTTGAGATGTGCGCGCACGTGGAGGGGCCACCAATGCTGAGTTGTTCCTTGTCAAAATCCCGTAAGCTTTTGACACTTAATATGTATGTGGCTTTATATTTAAATACTAAAATGCTCCTCCCTGCAGCCAATATGGGACAAATGGTCTATGCTTGGGCCTTTCCAATGGGTCATTGGGTAGCATTACATTGTGCTTTTCTGATGGCCACTGTCAACAATGTCTACCTCCTACACTTGTGTCTTGTCATCGGGTTGTCGGGATAACATTGAAGCGTTCCTTCCAATGGCCGATGAGTATCACCTCAGCTAGCACTTTCCTATCGGGTCCATTGGATAACATGAAACCACTCCCCTCGATACCCAATAACTCCCATTGGGTCCTCGGCGTAGCATGTGGCTAGTTGTGCCGATACCAGATGGCTCATCTGGTCATCGGTGTAGCATGAAAAATATTTTGCCGATACTCGATGGTCTATGCTTGGCCCTTTGCTGGAAAACCCTCCGAGTCCTTTCTTCTATTAGGCAACTCCTGCCATTTTCTTTTGCGTGAAGGTTTTTGAGCCTCTTCAAGAACCACGGAGGGACACTGGCTATACACCAACCAATTGCATTTACTTGGAATTTTCGCATGAGGGGAGGATGCAAACTAGGTTTTATTTTTTCCTTCTTTGAAATGAATGCCTACCGAGCTGACCCATTAGGTGGTCCTTTGATAGTAGATACAAAAATTAGAAATGGGCCTCCCAAATTCATCAAAATTTTATGATTCCCAATAGTGGCTCTGACTGGGGATGGTTGATTGCAAGATCAACACAAGGGTTCATAATCTATGGCAGAGCAAACCACCCAAAGAAACATGACACTTCTCTTCAATTCAAAAGCAAGGGTTCCTTATTGAAAACCACACAACTAAAAGCAAAGCAATTGTACAATAGAATTTATTTACATATGGCCTCGGGCCATCAAAAATTGGAGTCAATGCTTACCTCTACGAAACACATGATTCTTATTTCTATGAATCAGGGGTAAGATGGAAGTTTCATTCACATCTTCTTGATCAACCACACTTCCATTTCTAATCAGCTCATCACATATAAGATAATCAACACACTGGTAATCATTCAATCTTTGAAAAACACATCCCACTTCAAAATTCTAACCATAAAATGACACAATACTGTCACATTGTTTACAATTATTTCCTAGCTGAAAATAAAAGTAACCCAGCTCCATCTGATCACTGGAAACATCAGGCACATGTTGATTGCTAGTTTACATAAATGGAAAACACTCATGCATAATATAGGCTTGCAAACTAGAGAGGAACATTTCCTCATAAAATGACTGCAATTTAGCACACTCATTTCACATTATATCAGCCTTTTGCAAACATGAAAATGCATGATCACCTGTCAATGGTTCATTTACCAATTGCAAATCTGGGAAAACCCCTTCAGATTTGTCATTCCTTTTAGCACCAAGATCCACATAATGCATATCAAATTTTGAGTTCATATCAACATATGAATCCACATTATCACATTTATCAACCTTATATGCAATTTCATCTTTTTCATTATTCAAATCAAATGTACGGAAAGAAATATCATATATATCATACCTCACACCCTCAAGAACATCATCAATATCAAAACTTATACTGATTGGGTATGAGAGATTGGGGACATTTCTTGATGTATACCTCTTAAGATCAGCAGCTAAGAGTTTTGAGATTTGTTCACTACTTAGTGAACCTTCTCCTTCATTTTCATTTTCCTTGGCTTCATCTTTTGTGCTGTAAAAATTGTCCCAATCTGATGCATGCATTAAATCTGCAGTGCTCATGTCTTTTTGCATATTTATTTTGTCATTACAACAACTTGCATCTGCATCATGACCTTTATCATGCTAATCATAAAGTGTTGCTATATGTTGCAACATAGTTTCATAACCTAGGTTGCAAACACTTTGTGGTTTGATATTGACAGCAAAGTGATCTATACCAATCGGATGTGAAACCTCAATAGGCTCAAAAATATTTGAACAATAACTTATGCTCTCATAGTTTTCTTCTTGCTCTGAATGCACATCTGCACTATCATCCTGAGAGTAAGAATCATCTTCAACATCATAAGAGGTATATCCACTCACGGATTCATCTCCATCACTATACTCAATACTGTGTACATTTTCAAATATAGTCATTTTGACCTCATTTATCCACTCTTTAATGTGTGCAACACTTTCTTCCCTCAATGTTAAAGACCAATTGACTAAGTCAGGCTCATCAAGCTCTAAGAATAATTGAATCCAAATAGATTCATGGGGTCTAACATCAACTGGGAGCTCATTCAATGTAGCAATAAATATTTCATAAAAAATGTATGATGATTCTACATTTCTCTTGCCTACTTTCCTTCTTAAAAACAAGATGCACCTATCTTGGATCTTTCAAAGATGTAATTCAATCTCCCTATCAATGTCTTTCAAATTTGACGAAGAAATTTTAGATCTAGGGACCACATCTAGATCTATCAAATTTGAAACATCTATTGAACCATTACCATGACAATGCATCTTACTGTTTTACTCTCTTTTTAAAACATAGGTAGTCATTAACTTCATAACCAGACATACTTCTCACCATATTTCTAACTAAAAATTTTCAAAACAAGAAGTATGTTAAGTGCAGATTTCTTTTCCTTTCACGAGTGACCTATTCACCTCATAAGGAACAAATAATTATCTCATGAATGGGAAATCCATAGGTATATTTTCTGCTCTGATATTCGGTGAGATCTTTCTCAGACCTTCTAACATTGTACACTGATCTTCATACAGAGTCACTAGCTCCTTCATGGAGGAAAATATATTCAATAAATTTCCTTTGTCCCCAGCAGAGTCACCATTTCTGTTGGTGACTCGGATGGGATAATCTCAACTATATATTAAACAAATTTATTTTAACCAGAGATTCTCAATAGTTCATTCAGTCCCTAGCGGAGTCACCATTTTTGTTGGTCTCAAAAATGAGAAACCCAAGTTCACCTGCAATCAATCTATGAAATGGCCAATTTCAATCTATGAAATACTTCAGGGCTTGGACAACATAACAAGGATAAAAATCCTTCTACTATTTAGGCTCTGTAAAACCTAGGTGGGTATACCTTTGATGCATTAAATTGGACCCATTACACACATGACAACATCAACCAAAGCAGAAAGATCTCATAAGGCTTAACAACTAGGAGGTTACTACAAATGGGCTAGATCTACATTGACTTCTCAACTAAGTTGAAGCATGAGATAGGTGGAACAAACTAAACCTACAAACATAAAAGTAAATGGTTATTTGATTTTAAAAATCTCTGATAATCCCCAGAATCTGCAAGACCAATGACTTATCCAAGGGAATAGAGTCATCCATCAAACTGTAAATGAGAACCTCTACTGCAAGTCCATCTTTATCATTAAATATTCCTACATTAATACCTTACATGAATGCATTACTCAGCTCATTCACAATATCATCAGATCTTGAAAACATATTCCTTTATTTATGATCAAAATTTAAATCCTTCCTTGAAGAATACCCACAAACAATCACAACAATCTCCTTCAAATGACAAATTCTAGTCTCCTTGAGGATTTGATTTGTAACAAAGAAATATATATCTAAAGAAAATTCTATGTGAATTTATGCATACCTTACATATATAAGAACCTACAACAAAAACACCTACAACAAGAAGATATACTCCACTACTTGGAAAAAGACACTACACTATACAAACTCTAGAAAAGCTCAGAATTGGAAACCAATATTATGAGGCCTTACTCCCAAAAAATATGGAACCCCCACAAAATGAGAACCCCCCCATGAATAAGAAGAAAGAGAGAAGAATTTTGGACTTCATCTCTGACAATGACCACTATCCCAGATCTTTCTACATTAACGGCCCACACACTTGGTCTGCTGAAAATCTTCTCTTTCTGACTAAAAAATAAATTATGAGATCCCGAGGTAGCTGCCCCAAAAATATTTTCCATGGGTTACACTTTACTATAGAAATGGATTCCTCCTTTTTAGAGCTTTCCATTGATATATAATACTTATATTTTTGGGCAAAAAAAATCCCTCAGCCTTCAATCTCTCAGATGAGCTCAGTCATTTAAATTTCAGCCTTTTCACTATAATCTGAAACTATATTTTAAACTTTTGAATTTCCCACACAAATCTCTGCCACATGCCACCTCTAGATTAGCTCATGACTCCCTCTAGACTCCACTTGTCTTGCCACCTGAGCATGGTCGGTCCCACCACTTCCTTGTCTCTTCCTTGCTGCTAATCCACGATGGATATTAATCTTGCATCTCTACATAGTGGATCAACACCCACCCTTCGATCAGTTCCAACATGTTCATTCTTTATTTCTCCTTTGAATTGATCTCCTACCAGGTCACACCTCTTGGTCACCAAGTCGCACCAATTAGCCATCGAGCTACTTTCCATCGCGACATAGCAACCACCATCGGATCATCTATCTGATCGTCAGATCTTTCTTAAATTGCCCACCTGTTAATTTGCCTGGGCTACTCTCTCTTCTAGCAGGCCCACCACATGTCACTTCCTGATTTTCACTGATCCCACCTTGACCACCACCTCAACTACCACCTTTCTAGTCATTATGTCATGCGGGATAACCAGCGACAACCTTCATCTCGCGGTATAGCGACCACCATTAAATCTCCTCGCCCAGCTGTCAGATCTACTCAACTTGCTCGACCTTTACCTCTGCATCCATCCATGCCACATGGCTCCTCCGGCCCGCTTGTGGATCCACCTGTCTCTTCACTTGGACCTTGGCATGCCTTGGTTTATTTGATATTATTCTTTCGGCTAAACTTCCTCCCTCGGTGAGCTGCTCACATGTCTCATTGAAACCGTAGTTTCATCGATACCTTTTATTTTATCGGCGGGTCCAGTTCTGATTTCTTTAATGTACCTTATGTCGATGGAACTATGCCTTCGGTGAGTCACTTTAGAGATCCATCCAAGCCAAGGTCTGTTCGATAGGTCACTCTTTGGTTTGTCTGTGCATCCAGCTAGCCACCATGTGGGTGCCGCCTATTACGAGGGTATTCATTCTGGCCACTTTACAACCATAGTACAACGACAATCATGGATAGCCCCAGAATTTCACTCCACTATTGATCTCCCTCGATCTTTAACTCGCCCATTTTTGACATGTACTTTGTCTCGAAGTCGCGGTGAGTATTCAACGGGCATCTTTCTATCGCGGTATAGCGACCACCATTGGATCATTCACACCATCGTCTAATCTTCTTGGACTTGCAGGCTCATTAATTTGCCCTTCTGCTATAAAATTTGGCCCCTTTGAGATGCGCGCGCATGTTGGGGGGGCCGCCAATGCTGATCTACTCCTTTCCAAAAGCCCGTAAGCTTTTGACACTTAATATGTATGCGGCTTTATATTTAAATACTGAAATGCTCCTCCTTGAGACCAATCTAGGATAAATGGTCTACGCCTAGGCCTTTCCATTGGGTCATTGGGTAGCATTATATTGTGCTTTTTCAATGGCCAATGTCACCAATGTCTACCTCCTCCACTTGTGCCTTGTCATCGGTTTGTCGGGATAACAATGAAGCGTTCGTTCAGATGGTCGATGACTATCACCTTGGCTAGCCTTTTCCTATTGGGTCTGTGGGATAACATAAAATCACTCCCCCCAATAGCCGATAATTCCCATTAGGTCATTAGCGTAGCGTGCAGCTAGTCCTATCGATACGCGATGGCTCATTCGGTCATCGGTGTAGCATGAAAAAGCTTCTACCAATACCCGATGGTCTATACCTAGCCCTTTTCTTGGAAACCCTTTGAGTCCTTTCTTCTGTCACGTGTCTCCTACCATTTGCTTTTGCCTGAAGGTTTCTGAGCCTCTTCAAGAACCACATAGGGGCACCAGCTATACACCAACCAATTGCATTTACTTGGAATTTTTCACGCGAGGGGAGGATGGAAACTGGGTTTTATTTTTTCCTTCTTTGAAATGAATGCCTATCGAGCTGACCCATTAGGTCATCCTTTGATAGTAGATGCAAAAATTAGAAATGGGCCTGCCAAATTCATCAAAATTTAATGAGTCCCAACACTCTACATGTTACCGGGATGTTTCAGGATGTTTTATGGATTTGTTATTGTTGTTTTGGTCTTAAGCCGACATGGCATATCATTGTAATATGAATTTATGTAATTACCTTATTGTAATATCTTTTAGGTGGCTGACCTAATTGGTTTAGGCCTTAGGGTTGGTATAAAATGATGTAAGACCTCATTGTAGATCAATGGTATGAAATGTAATGTGCGAATATTGTAATATCATTCAGGCAGGGGATTAGGTCGAACATAGGTGATCAAATTGGGACTAAGGAAGAGGTCAAAGGCCTCTGGTATTGAGCTTAATTGGGACTCTAATCTAGCATGGTAGATGCTATCTCTGGTAGTTCATTATTTTGGATTTTTGTCCATTTATCTTGTGATGGTTGTTTCCTCTCTATAGTCAGTGAGACTCTTTTGTAATGAGTAGTATGCTTTACATAGTGTGCCTTCCTGCATGTGCATGCCCCTCATTGTATCACATACTTTCTGCAAAAGTATCATCTGACTATTGGTAGGCTTCCCACCGTGGTTTTTCCCTCTCCAGGTTTTCCACGTACAAATCATGGTGTTATGTAGGATGGTTGAATTGTACTGATTATCTATTTCATTGTTAAGTTTAATTGCTTATCGGCATCTGTTTCAGCTTTACCGATACTTAATTTGGTTAAAGGTTATTAAATGGATTAAATGTTATAATATGTTAACAATTGATTCATGCCCCCTCTAAGTTGTTCATCTGTTATCCTAACATGTTCATTCTCATTTTTCTCTGGTAGAAGGTTTATAATCTATAATAATTGTTTAACTTGTGGAAAACTGATTCACCCTCCCTCTCTTAGTTTTTCTCTGGTTCATTCTAACAACCATAGGGATTTATTCCTTGACTTTCACACAATGCTGCTTCCTTGGTCTTTCAAATTAGTGGTTCTAGGAGGGTTTCATTTATGGATGTTTTAACTTGGCTACTCTTTCTTCTGTAATTCAAATTTAAAGGGCATGCTTGAGGAGGTATCACTTCTCCTTGTAAAACTTACTTTAGAAGATGTTCCTGACTATTCTTCATCCATTATTTCTTCTTTTGGGGATCTTCCAAATCTTGTGGAGACACTTTTCGATGCACTTAACTCTTATTTATAGAGATTTCTTTGGTGATACTTCTTCCTTGTCATTTCATCATGGATATGGAGTTTCTTCACATGCACCATTTGGTTTCCCTCTTCCCAAGGAGAGACATTTTGTTTCTCATCATGAGATTTTACTTTGCCATCATACTTATTTCAGTAGTTTTATGGATACCTCATTATAGGGGTGAAATTTGGTCTCTATGTTTGCCTTTATTTGAGGGTTGATTGTATTGTATTCTCATAATGGATGTAATTCTTAAGGGTATCTATGTTGAGATCTACATAGATCACTATATTTGTAACTTGTAAATGATTGACATTATCTATTTTTTGGAGACGAGTTTTGTCGCACAAGGTTTTCCCCTCTTATCTATCTATGAGAGATTACTATCACTATTAGTTGTGCTTGGCTACCTAACATGGCCTAATTTTCAGGACCTATGTATTACATTTGCGTAGTAGTTTTTCATCACAATTCTTCACCCTAAGCTGCACTTGAGGGGGATGTTGGAGTAATTAAATTCTACATTTACATCTACTTAAGTTTACATAGGCAACCGATATTTAATATTTGTTTTTTTGTATGAATATTATTTAATATTTCCTAAGTGCATTTAATATTTGCATGATAGTATTTGTACCTTCTCTTTAAAATGATTGTGACCCATGTCCATATCTTGTGCTATCTTTTCTCATGCACTTGTCTATATAAGAAAGGCTATTGTACATTGTAAACTACCTCAATATCTCAATATCAACTCAACTCACCTATTTTGTGAAAAACTTTATTCTTCCTCTCTATGAAAGTTGTATTGCAGATCATGTTCCTAGCTTGCTAGGAAATTCCAACAATATTTTAGAAACTGGATTATTTTATACCATGTAAGTGTAATGATGGTTCAATGTTAGATACTTTATTTTTGAAAGAGATAGTTTGGTTGAATGTCTTGGTAAAGAGTACTATTTCTTATTATGATACAAAGTTTGCTGGTCATTTTTGATAAACTTTGTGGAATAAAACAATAATAGAAGTTGGATTCAGATAATATTAACATCCTATTAACTAGTGATTATGTAGAATTTGTGAGTGAAAGATTGAATAATATGTTGAGATGCTTGGTGGGTGATTTTACAACTTAGTCAACCAAATTGTAGGTTAAAAATCCATTTCTGAGTTGTCTATGGGTAGAACCTTGGGGGTATTAATCACGTGTTAATGAGTTGAGAGGCAGTGCAGATTTGACTAGATAGTAGAATATTTTTCTCAATATACACATAATTTGTGCAAGGAAGTTAAGGATAATTTGGGGAAATCTGCAAGAAAATACAAGGTCCATGTTGGTGTGCATAGGAGAGAGTATTAACTTCTGATTGGTGATATGCCAATGAAACATTTGTAAAGGGAAATATAGGACCATTAATTTTTCATACTAGATACCTTAGATGGTGATTATTTAGCATAAATAAAATTGAGTTGCGGTTCTTTTATTTTTAAGAAGAAAGAATGTAATTAAAAGAGAAACAAATTTACTTGTCTAGCAATGATTTGGCGATACAATGGCAATATAGAAAGAATTTGGGGTGCTAGAAAAGAAGATAGTGTAGCAAAGAAGACACAAATAAAACACCTGTTTTATATTTGCAGTGTGTAAGGGAAAGGTTGAATAGAGATAGATAGAGCAAAAAATAGAGGGATTGCATTAGTAGAGAATAGGGAGCTAAGTTTCCTCTTGAAATTTGATGTTCATTTTGGAAATGAAATAAGGAATTATTAAAAAAAGTGTGTGCAAGAAACATAATGGAGGTCTTCATATAAACTACAAATAATCAATTAGAGTTTTTTTGTTTTTTTTTCATTATGTGTGTTTATTATTGGAATTGAAATTATATCCCTTTTTTATTTAAAACAATTAACAAACATTAAGATTTTATAACATAATTTTATATCAAAATAAAAGATAATATCTATTCAATTATTGGAGGCATAACACTACAATGGCACTCACAAAGCTTTCTTATACGTTTCATTTTAATGACTACACAAAGATAATTAAAAAAAAATTAAAATTAAAAAGCAACTTCCTATTATTATTAAGTGATTTTTTTAATTTAAAAAATTTAGATTTAAAAGAAAAAAATTTAAAATAAAAAAGAAACTTTCTATTTTTTTTATTTATTAAATTAAAAAAACTATTTTTAAAAATCCAAATTTAAAAGAAACTTTTAATTTAAAAAATTATATTTTTAAATCTACATTAAACTTCTATTTGTTTACATATTAATCATTTCATATTCTAAAATAATACTAAATTCTAAAAATTATATTTTTAAATCTAAATTTAAAAGAAACTTATATTTTTTTTCATCGAAATTATTTCATATTCTAAAATAAAAGTAAATTCTAATAAATACTAACCATACAAAATTAATTAATTAATGTTAAAGGTAAAGATTCTTTATCTACATAAGATTTATTTATAAAATATAAATATGGTAGTTTTCATAATTTAAATCCTTTCCTAACCCCTCTATATATAAAGATTTTAAATATTTTTTACAATAATAGAAACAAAGAAAACATCTCACATTATTTGGCAATTTTACCAATTAAATGCATTTCAATCTCAAGATAATGAAATTTCAAACAAGAAAGTGTTTAATCTCTAGATAATAGAATTTCAAACAAGAAATTTTCTAATCTCTAGATAATAGAATTTCAAACAAGAAAGTTTCCAAAGCGTGGAGAGAAGAACATGAAATTTCCTTACAATATTCTCACTCATTATATATAGTTTGTAATTTCAAAACAAATGGCAGACAAAGGGGTTGTATTGGATTGGGTGAGATATATTCATATAATTTTATCCTATTATATTATTTTTTATTCGGTAAAATTGTTTAGAAACATTTATTGAAAATGGATGATACTTTGTTTGCTGCCCTGGCTGCCCACCATCTTAAAGTTTACTATTGTAGCCAATCATTTTTCTAATGAGAGGTGTTACTAGTATTTTACCTGGCTTTATTTACAGAATAAAAGGCTAACGTGATACCATGTAATGACTTTGATTTTTGAGCAAATAATTAATCCTATTGAATATAATCCCATTTTTTAGTTTTTTTAAATTGGAAACAGCAATATACTCATATGTTTTGTTGATTGTTTTGAGGTTTTTTTTTTTTTTATAAAATAGTTAATTAAATTTGATATTTAAATATTTTTAGATTGAATTTATTTACAAATTTTAAAATTTATATAAGTTGATATAGAACTAGCATATATATATATTCTTATTATATATAAAATACATAGACTCATATTCTTCTCTTGGTGCATATATAATAAGAATATATATATGCTAGTAGTAGTGGCCGCACAAGGTAGAAGACATTAAATAAGTAGATAATATATAAATTGGTTGTTGTATTATTAGGTTTAGGCTTAATGTTTTTGTTTTAGGTGTAGATTTAGGGTAAGGATCAGAGTTAGGATTAATGATAATCATGCATAGGAATTATGCTTAGTATTTACGGTCGTAGGGGTTATGGTGTTCATTTAGGTATTAGAATATTTTAAACATTTTGAGTAAAATAAATTGAGTTTAATACATTATTTAAATACATTTTTAATATTTAATTATTTAAACTTATTTTTAATATTTAAAATAAGTTGTTAATGTTAAATCAATTAATAATGAAATACATTAATTGAGTGAGCATTATTGAAATATTTTGAACAACTTTCTGATATTAATAAAATACATTTGTGGAACATACTCCAATTTCAGAATGATTTTTATATCACCATAGTCACCGTACATGTAGCGGACATGAATAGGAAAAATTATAGTGTGTGATGATCAAATTTGAGAACACTGAGTGAAGTGTGGTTTGTTCCAACATGTGTACAAATTTATTCAACATCTATACAAGTAGAGAAATAGAAATTGGAAGGGTAATACAATTGAGGCAGTGATAGTCAATGCAATACATTTAAAGTTTTGTCCACGTCTTCGGGTTTATGTGAAGCACCTGTCAAAAACAAAATTAATTGACATAAATATTAATATTTTTCAATATGCCAATTTAGAGGTTAAATTGTTTATAGTTAATGGTTGGAAAAAATGAAAACCTTATTCTATAATACGGAGGGGGAGTAATGTACATTTTTATTTGTATAGAGTGATATTGATGTCATAGAAATTTCATTGTGTTTTCCATGTCGTCAAATTTATGTTAGGGCCCTATGAGAAGAAAGAAAATTACAATTAAGATTGCCATTGTTATTATGGAATTGGAATTGTGGATGGATGGTGATCATCGAATGGTAGTCCAGAGTAATTGTCAAATTCAACTAACACGTATGCTAGTGGTTGAGGTGGTGCACTTCCAGGTTTATAAACATTTTTTCTAATATTTCCTAAAGCTCCGTTGACAAGTCCTACTTCTATCCACAGATTTGATGTCAACATTACTCTGGCATTTTTGGATAATAATAATTGTAGATCAAGTTCATCATCCATTCCACTTTCGTTTGTAGTAATATTTTGTACTTTTGATGCAATGCTATGTGCAACTGGATTTTTTAATGATTGCAATTTTTTCTTGTTGTGGTTGTGAACATTGTTGTTTGTTGAAAATAAATGCACACAACTATCAAATTCTTCATTGTTTGTTGTATCAATTGTCATAGAAGACCTTGTCATTAGTAATATCCAATCATCCAATGTTGGTTTCGCATTTCTTATGTTCATTAAGAGTTGTTGAAACCATTCGTGGTCACTGTCTTGGCCTTCTTCTTGATAGGTATGATCCAAAGTAATAATAGTTCTAAATTGTTCCCACAAAAGTTTTGTTCATCTTCTACTATTAAATGGCAGCCTATCGTTCATCGGAGGCAATTGTCCAAGATCGCCAACCAGAATCATAGATATTCTTGAACATTTTTTAGAACTCTTAATTATCTTAATTTGTATGTATCATGATATTCACATTTAAACATTTCTATAGTACAATAGTTGAAATAGAATGGAATAATTATAATTTTAAAACTTTAATAGAAGACATACCTGCAAAATTTTCATTAGCATTTGAAGGAAAAACTTCGCGTAGACGTGCATCTATGTTCTCCAATAACCTTTCGCCAATAAAACTCATTTCATCAATCAAGATATATCTGACATGTGCCATATCCTCTTGGAAGGTTGTTAGTCTTGTTCCTTGAAGATTTGTAAAATCTCTTATGGGTATTCTTAGTCTTGAATGAATGGTCGATGCTCCTATATTGAAAGCAGCAACTCCTCTTGGTGCAATCACTAGTAGAGGAGATCGATTTGGCATGGAAGCACTTTTTAGTGCTTCATTTATAGCACCTATTAAATGTGATTTTCCTATTCCATCTGTAACTTGAATTATCGTGAATAAAGGAGGCTTTGTTCCATCTATGAGGTAGTGCGAAATGATAGTATTGAGTGCCCGTTCTAGTTGATTGCTAAGGTTGTGATAGTTGACAATCTATGGTATATCATCATGGATGAGAGAACCAATAGTTTTAATGGTGGCAATGAAATTCATAGCCTTGTTAGTATATCTTTCACCTTCATAATCAGTGGTCCAATTTGTCTCTTTATCTAAGTCGCTCCTGCCAAGCATTTCTAACTTTGAAGTTTGCATTAATTGGCCACGGTGAAGCCTAGATATTATCTCCCACTCATTTTTTGTTGTTTCTTCTTGCCTAGTATCATTTTCTTCAGTTTCAGAGAGTTCAATGTTGTCATCATTTTCGGTTTCTATTCTCCATTGCACATGTCATTGATTGTAATTGAAGTTATCCCAATTTGTCTGTATTCTATCATCATTATTTTATAATGATGATATAGAATAAATTAGATTCTTTAAAATATAATGATATTGACTTGAAATTGCTTAAAAGTAGATTAATTAATTAATAAATTGACATCAAAGAAATCAAATTAAAAAAATTTAAAAATTTATGAAAGATTTGTAATAAAATTAAAACTTGTTATCCTAATGGATTAAAAATATAATTGATTTTATCAGACTAATTATTTAATTAATAAAGCAGGAACATGATAGAATGTGATCAGAAGAAAACCAAATTTACAAAGGCCACATTCTTTCAGTTCTAAAAATATAGAATATAACCGAAAGAACGAAAATATTTTTCAAGCAATTAATTCGGGACATCGTGGCAGAAATGAAAGGATTGGAAATGTGTTTTGATTTGAACTAAGAACAGAGCCTATGTGGAAAAACACTTTATTTTAACTGTGCATTGAAATTTTTTTATTGTTAGTTTTTTTTTCTTATCTATGATTTTGTATACAAAGGAAAGGAATGGAAAAGTGTTTTGATTTGAACTAAGAACAAAGCCTGTGTAGAAAAATATATTTTTTAATTGTGCATTTGAATTTTTTTCATCGTTAGTTGTTTTTCTTATCTACGATTTTGTGTACTTAGCTGCAAAATAAGAAAATTTAATAAAAAAAATTTAGTTTGAAGTTATTTCGTGGCAGACCAGGTTGAAATAGTGTTGAGGAATAACCTTGAGACTTGTGGGTGAGTAACTAGAGAGGAATAGAGACAAGTAAGAGGGTGAATCAACATTGAGACTTGTTGTGGGTGAGTAACTCGAGAGGAAGACAGAGAAGTAAGAGGGTGAATCAACATGGTCTGTAAAGGATGTGGCTGCAGAGGTAGAGGACTCAAGAGTGGACCGTAAAATTCTAAGGCAAAGAGAAAGGTATTACAATGCAATTAGATGTAATGGAGAGGTTTCTCAAGAGGAAAGTTCACATAAAATGTGTGTAGCAATGGCCATGAAGAACAAACTATTGGACAGGACTTGATTAAGGGGAAGAGTGAAACATAAGAGACATAATAATAATTATATCTAAAGATCGATTTTAATTCCCTAAGACTACAAAGGAGGTTTGAAAGTAGAGGAGCTCTATTACACACCATTCTATCACATTATAAATACTTAACTTTAATGTTGATGTGTCAATAAGTATGCACATCACAATGAATTTGCATCAGATAGATTTTTTGAAATGACTAGAATATGATTTAAATGTTTTTCATTAATATCTATAGAAATATGATTATCACACTGTGTTTTTTATTATATTAGTAGGGAAAGGGAAATGATCCATCACAAAGCTAATTCTACAACTAGCATAGCACAAAAAGAAGCACCAAACCCATAACTCACTCAATAGAAACCCAAAACATAATTAATAATATCTTAGTTGCATCAAAAAGATTGAAGTTTACCCCAAAATCACATAGCATAGCTATCACTAAGAGAAATAGAGATTAAAGTCTTAATTAACCCAAACCCATAAAATTTACCTATCACTAAAACTAAACCAGTATAAATAACCATAATAGGGTTGTAGGCCAAAACATTTAAACTAGTATACCAGAAAACTAGAATAAAACTAGTCCTAGATAAGAGAATCGTTAGAAGGCACAAAGGTCAATAAGTCTTAGAAAAAATAGAATCCATAAATATTAGTTGGGAAACAAAATGGATCATATCCTATCAAGCTAGCAAGAGCAGTAGCAACTAATTGGGGCCAGCAAGTAGCCCCTAGTTCCTTGAGAGCTTCTAGAGGCACTCTTTCCACTTATCTTGGTCTAGATCCTGATTTGAATTGTTCTCCATCTCTTACTGACCTTTTCCCTACTTCTTCATGATCTTTCTCATGAACTTTATCTGGATAGAAACAAACCCCATTGTAGCCTTCCTCATAATACGCCCAATAATAACACAAAGATTGCTAAACACCCTTCCTAGCTAGGTCTTGCATTTTTTAAACTCTTCATCTTTTGACTCTACATATTTCAATATAACTTGTATATCAATATTTTGAACCTTACGGCTCGACACTATGTCGTTATCATCATCCCAAGAAAACTCCTAATTAGTGGCATTTGTGTTTCCTTTAATCTTCTCAAACTTGGCAGGAGACCCTAATCTTAGATTCTTTAAATTCACTCGTTTCTCAAACTGATTGTTTAAAATAACACTATTGCTACTCAAAACCTTAGTGTCATGATCTTTTCCACTATTATCTTCATCCTTAAATTTTTCACTAGAGACATCCTCTAGGGCATACTCTTCATCAAATATAGGGCTACTTATTTTCTTCATTTCTTGAATCACTTTTCTATTAGAATCGTTTTCAATTAAGTAGGTTGACCTATGACCTCTAGGGATATTGTATCAAGTTTCCCTGACTCCTTAATATATTCTTCTTTTCCCAACCGAATCTCTTTTAGGTCAATAGTAATGCTTCTTTTAGGCACCTTATTATTAGTTTTTATAACTTTGGTAGTTCCTTTATTTAACTTTAGGGATTTTCTTCTATCAAGCATGAATTTTAGAAGTGCCACTTCAAGGGGCTTCTTCTTAAACAATTCCATCTTGGTTTTGTTTATCTTCTTAACTAAGATGGTTTGCCTATCTAGGGAGTGAGGATCACTCTTAGTCAACTCAATACATACAGAGCTCACAAGGGTAATAGGGTTCTCACTATAGCTCCTAGGGTGAGTAAGGAGTCTGCAATGATGAAGACAAAAGTCAAATTCATATTGGCAAAAGGAAAAAATAAAGCCTTCATGTAGATTATGGGATGCATATTTATCAATGCTTCTGTAGAGAGAAGAAAAAGGAAAATAACACATACAATTTTTTTTGCCATGTCTAATGTGTTTGACAATTGAGAAATGGTTGTTGGAATAGAAGGAATCCAAGAACATTGAGATGAGGGGGGTGAATCAGTGTTCTACTAGTAATATAAGATTTTACCTTATTACAACATACACATATAAACCGATAAATGAAGAAACATTTAACATGATATAAATAAACCAGCCACATGAACAGACACTATAACACAGAATTTTATATGTGGAAAACCTCAAAGAGGAAAAAACATGATGGGATTTGTGACCCACAATATCAATTCACTGGCCATACGAAAGATATTACATAGTATGGGGGCTTGCACATGCAGGAAGACACACTGCCTAGAGCACACTGCTCAACACAAAAGAGTCTCATTGACTACAGGCTTTTGCTGAGATTAAAAAAAAAAGAAGATAAACTCACAAAATGCATCTGCAATGCAAAAAAGAGTTCTGGTTATAGCTCTATTACGTACAGGTTGATAAACCCTAAACCCTTTTACCAGCATCCCCTTTTCTCTAAGAATTCTATACAAACCATATACTGATCATTGCATGATATTACTTTCTCATACAAATAATCTACATACATATCCTTCGCATCACCTAACTTCTCAACATTGTTACTCACTTGTCCTATATCAAAATGACCTAATAAATTGACTTGTATACCCTTTACAAACAATATGCCTTATGTTGGCTTACAAGATGTTACAAAAGATATTCAATGTCGGCTCTATACAATAATTACAAAATGATTTTACAAATAAAACTTTTCTGGATCCCAGACTGATGTCGGCTTCACTAAAGTGTTGGATGTCAGTGTCGATGTCGGTGTGGGTGATGACCTTGATTACTCCAATGTTGTTATATGCTGGTATATGCCTTCTACACAATCTTTTTGCCATAAATGACAACATATGAATCCAATGAGTGTCAATTGCCAACAATCTCCCCCTTTGGCATTGATGGAAACACTCAAGTGAAAAATGGATTCCCTATCAGTTGAATTGAAACTAAAACATGAACTGAAACACACTACCTCTGAGCTAAAAAATGGATTCCCTATCAGTTGGATTTGTCTGGAATGGTTGGAGTTGTTGCAATAGAAAATTCTTCTTGAGAAGTAAGGAAATCAGGATTCTTTTGAAAGAATTTATCCGAACCTTCTTTGGTCTCATTTATTATTTCATTGACTCTACCCATCATTAAGATTATTTTCCAGGGTTTCCTATTAAAGATTGTTATATTTGCTACTTCTATACATCTTTTCATTTCCTCATTATTTATAGAACTACAAATACTCAAAAGTTCAACTTCTTTAATCTCTCTATCTCTCTTAACTGCATTTAATCTTCTTGCATCTAACTTATTATACAAGGATAAAGGAATTTCCTTCAAAATGTCTACTAAAGCCTTCTTATATATGTATAAGTGTAAAAAAATTGCTTCTGCCATTTTATTTTTCTCATTCTCATCTAGATGCTCATAAAAATTTGTTACATTCTTCAAAATTCCATCTTTAGTTACCTCATCAATCAATTCTGCACAAGTCATGGGGGGATGATGGTAACATTACTGGTTTCAATTGCTTCATCTATCTCACTCTTTTTCTTCTTTATGCTAGTGGTTGCAGAGGCGGATGGAGGTGGCTCCCTCTTTCGAGTAGGTTTCCTTGCCAGAGGTGTGGGTGTTGTTAGCTTTGTTACCTTTCTTACTAGCTTCCTCCTTGGTTCCACTTTCTTCTCTTCTACTAGAGGCTTGTCAACTTTCTTCCTATGCACCCTTTTGAATGCAAGAGGTTGATTATCCTATGTATCAGAGTCAAAAGTGATAGGAGATATAAAAGCATCAGGCCTCTTTACCTCTGGAGCACTAGCAACTGCTGGTTGATCTATCAGTTTAGATCCAGAACCTAGTTTTGTATCTATCATGTTGA